>NC_142773.1:43493283-43793283 GCF_988280905.1 Pimephales promelas
CTCGTGTTCACCGTGAGCTGGACTCCAGAGACACACTCAGTGAACGGCGGATCAGAACCGGCGCCGAGTCTCGGGTCGAGTGTGTGAGAGCGCTTCAGAGAGAATAATGTATGAGCGCTGTCACTGTCCAGAGATCTGACCGATAAAACACCGGCGCTTTCCTCAGCGAGAACACACACACACACACACACACACTCCTGCACAGACACCAGAGTAACACACACACACCTGAGTAACACACACCTGAGTAACACACACCTGAGTAACACACACCAGAGTAACACACACCTGAGTAACACACACTGGAGTAACACACACCGGAGTAACACACACCTGAGTAACACACACCGGAGTAACACACACCTGAGTAACACACACTGGAGTAACACACACCTGAGTAACACACACCTGAGTAACACACACCGGAGTAACACAAACATCGGAGTAACACACACCTGAGTAACACACACCGGAGTAACACACACCTGAGTAACACACACCTGAGTAACACACACACCGGAGTAACACACACCGGAGTAACACACACCGGAGTAACACACACCAGAGTAACACACACACCGGAGTAACACACACCTGAGTAACACACACCTGAGTAACACACACACCGGAGTAACACACACCGGAGTAACACACACCAGAGTAACACACACACCGGAGTAACACACACACCGGAGTAACACACACCGGAGTAACACACACCTGAGTAACACACACACCGGAGTAACACACACCTGAGTAACACACACCGGAGTAACACACACCTGAGTAACACACACCTGAGTAACACACACCGGAGTAACACACACCTGAGTAACACACACCTGAGTAACACACACACCGGAGTAACACACACCGGAGTAACACACACCAGAGTAACACACACACCGGAGTAACACACACCTGAGTAACACACACCTGAGTAACACACACACCGGAGTAACACACACCGGAGTAACACACACCGGAGTAACACACACCGGAGTAACACACACCAGAGTAACACACACACCGGAGTAACACACACACCGGAGTAACACACACCTGAGTAACACACACACCGGAGTAACACACACCTGAGTAACACACACCGGAGTAACACACACCTGAGTAACACACACCTGAGTAACACACACCGGAGTAACACACACCTGAGTAACACACACCTGAGTAACACACACACCGGAGTAACACACACCGGAGTAACACACACCAGAGTAACACACACACCGGAGTAACACACACCTGAGTAACACACACCTGAGTAACACACACACCGGAGTAACACACACCGGAGTAACACACACCGGAGTAACACACACCGGAGTAACACACACCAGAGTAACACACACACCGGAGTAACACACACACCGGAGTAACACACACCTGAGTAACACACACACCGGAGTAACACACACCTGAGTAACACACACACCGGAGTAACACACACCTGAGTAACACACACCGGAGTAACACACACCTGAGTAACACACACCTGAGTAACACACACCGGAGTAACACACACCTGAGTAACACACACCGGAGTAACACACACCAGAGTAACACACACACCGGAGTAACACACACACCGGAGTAACACACACCTGAGTAACACACACACCGGAGTAACACACACCTGAGTAACACACACACCGGAGTAACACACACCTGAGTAACACACACCGGAGTAACACACACCTGAGTAACACACACCTGAGTAACACACACCGGAGTAACACACACCTGAGTAACACACACCTGAGTAACACACACCGGAGTAACACACACCTGAGTAACACACACCTGAGTAACACACACACCGGAGTAACACACACCGGAGTAACACACACCGGAGTAACACACACCTGAGTAACACACACCGGAGTAACACACACCTGAGTAACACACACCGGAGTAACACACACCGGAGTAACACACACCGGAGTAACACACACCGGAGTAACACACACTGGAGTAACACACACTGGAGTAACACACACCGGAGTAACACACACCGGAGTAACACACACCGGAGTAACACACACCGGAGTAACACACACCGGAGTAACACACACCGGAGTAACACACACTGGAGTAACACACACCGGCGTAACACACACCGGAGTAACACACACTGGAGTAACACACACTGGAGTAACACACACCTGAGTAACACACACTGGAGTAACACACACCGGAGTAACACACACCGGAGTAACACACACCGGAGTAACACACACACCTGAGTAACACACACACTATTATACACACAGTGTGTGTGTGTGTGTGAGAGAAAGTTAAAGAGTGAGACATTTAGAGTGTGTGTGAGTGAGCGAGCGAGCGTGTGTGTGTGTGTGTGTGTGTGTGTGTGGGGGGGGGGGTGTTATCTGCTGAGACCTGGAAATGCAGCTGTCAGTCCAGTTGAGTTTCACACACACACACACACACACACACACACACACACACACTGGCAGCGCTGGACTCGTGAGTTCAAATCAACATTATCTCTCCGTCGTTCATTAGTGCTCAAACCTCCAGCATTTCCTCCTCAGTGTTCCTGTCTCGCTTCACAGCACACACACACACACACACACACACACCTAAACGTTCCTAAATCAAGATGTGTGTGCGTGTGTGTGTGTGTGTGTGTGTGTGTCATGTACTGTAATATTAATGAGCACACAGAGACTTTGTCTATCAGTGGGTTTTATATTATGCTGGTTGTAGGAGAATTCAGCACACACACACACACACACACACACACACACACACACACACACACACACACACACACACATCAGATGAAATAGTGGGTTTCCAGAATTGACTGTCAGCATGTCTTGACAGCTGAAGTTTGTGACACGGGTGTGTGTGTGTGTGTGTGTGTGTGTGTGTGCAGTTTTCACCTCTTCGGCAGAATCTTCAGACTTCAGCATAAAGTTTTCTCTTGTTTTGTTTTTTTTTTCTTTCCTTTTTTGCTGAAACTTCTCCAATAAGTTTTTGTAGCACATTTGATTTTCCTGGAAATGTGCAGTTAAAGATATTGTGGGATTGAAGCACCAGGTGCACGTCGGCCCGTTATGTGTGTGTGTGTGTGTGTGTGAATCTCCTGCTGTTATTGCTTTGTTATTAGTGTTTTAGTCGCTGTTATCAGTCTGATCTGATAATATTACGTCTTAGTTTACGCTGATATTCTGTCTTTATTTTTGTTGTGTTTTCCAGTACGAGTATCTAAACATCATTTGAGGTGTGTGTGTGTGTGTGTGTGTGTGTGTGTGTGTGTGTGTGTGTGTGTGTGTTCTTTGCCAGTATCTGTGTCTTGTTTTCCAGTAGTAGTGTTTAAACATCATGTGAGGTGTGTTGGCCAGTAGGTGGCGCTGTCCTCGATCGGCTCAGACTCTCCTTTAGCGGTTCTCCGTCAGGAATCGGTTCTGAAGCCCACTGGGGGTTCTCACTCACTTCTCAAGAAAATCTCACAGAGAAATTACCAAGTTCTCAGTGTTCTTACTGAGTTCTCACTTACCTCGTTTCCACCGAAAAAGAACGGGTTTGGAACTGGCGCTGGTTCAAAGTTGGTTCAACTTGCGACCCTTCTCAGAACCTGTTTGTTTCCCCCTGACTAAGAGCCCAGGGAACGCCAGAGTTACGTTACGTCACTGTGTACGTCGCCATACGTCTTAGCCCAACGTAAGCATGACATGGTAAAAGAACAGTTCTAGTCCAGCAAAGAGTCAGTGCAGCTGTGGAACCAATTTTCCTGGCCGAGAACCGGTTCTCAAAATGCTTTGGTGGAAAAGGGGTAACTGAGTTCTCACTGAGTTCTCATGGGGTTCTCGCTGAGTTCTTATGGGGTTCTCGCTGAGTTCTTATGGGGTTCTCACTGAGTTCTCATGGGGTTCTCACTGAGTTCTCATGGGGTTCTCGCTGAGTTCTTATGGGGTTCTCGCTGAGTTCTAATAGGGTTCTCGCTGAGTTCTTATGGGGTTCTCGCTGAGTTCTTATAGGGTTCTCGCTGAGTTCTTATGGGGTTCTCGCTGAGTTCTTATAGGGTTCTTGCTGAGTTCTTATGGGGTTCTCGCTGAGTTCTTATAGGGTTCTTGCTGAGTTCTTATGGGGTTCTCGCTGAGTTCTTATGGGGTTCTCGCTGAGTTCTTATGGGGTTCTCGCTGAGTTCTCATGGGGTTCTCGCTGAGTTCTCGTAGGGTTCTCACTGAGTTGTCATGGGGTTCTCGCTGAGTTCTCGCTGAGTTCTTATGGGGTTCTCGCTGAGTTCTTATAGGGTTCTCGCTGAGTTCTTATGGGGTTCTCGCTGAGTTCTTATGGGGTTCTCGCTGAGTTCTTATGGGGTTCTCGCTGAGTTCTCATGGGGTTCTCGCTGAGTTCTCATGGGGTTCTCGCTGAGTTCTCATGGGGTTCTCGCTGAGTTCTCATGGGGTTCTCGCTGAGTTCTTATAGGATTCTCGCTGAGTTCTTATAGGGTTCTCGCTGAGTTCTCATGGGGTTCTCGCTGAGTTCTCATGGGGTTCTCGCTGAGTTCTTATAGGGTTCTCGCTGAGTTCTCATGGGGTTCTCGCTGAGTTCTCATGGGGTTCTCGCTGAGTTCTCATGGGGTTCTCGCTGAGTTCTCATGGGGTTCTCGCTGAGTTCTTATAGGATTCTCGCTGAGTTCTTATAGGGTTCTCGCTGAGTTCTCATGGTGTTCTCGCTGAGTTCTTATAGGGTTCTCGCTGAGTTCTCATGGGGTTCTCGCTGAGTTCTCATGGGGTTCTCGCTGAGTTCTCATGGGGTTCTCGCTGAGTTCTTATAGGGTTCTCGCTGAGTTCTCATGGGGTTCTCGCTGAGTTCTCATGGGGTTCTCGCTGAGTTCTCATGGGGTTCTTACTGAGTTCTCATGGGGTTCTCACTGAGTTCTCATGGGGTTCTCGCTTAGTTCTCATGGGGTTCTCGCTGAGTTCTCATGGGGTTCTCGCTGAGTTCTTATTGAGTTCTCGCAGGTTTCTCACTGGGTTCTCAGTGAGTTCTTTGTTCCCTGCGTGTGGTGTGTTTTAGTATTTGCTGCTGGTAAACGCTGCAGGAAAGTGTGTGTGTTCTGGCACTACAGAGCCACTCAGCAGATGTCCTGCTCGCCTCCCATCATTCCCATCGTCCCCAGAGGCTCGTGGGCATCAGTGTGGGAGCAGGGAGACATTTGAGCCGCGAGAAACACACGGTGACGGTACAAACTGATGAACATGGAGGAGTGTGAACGAGAGATGGAGCTTTTCTGCTCTTATCTTCATATTTGGGTTCCATGACACTTCACATAAAGATAATACATTTATATATTTCAGTGTTCTTGACAATATACACCACAGGTCAACGTGTTTGAAAGAGGCTGTGTTTATTTGATCAAAAATACTGTAAAATAGTGAAATATTATTGTAATGTAAATCATCTGTTCTCTATGTGAATATATAATAAAGTGTAATTTAATCAAAGCTGAATTTATCATCATTACTCCAGTCTTCACAAATCACTGTAATATGAGGATCTGATGATCAAGAAACGTTTATGATTATTATCAGTGTTGGACACAGTTGCGAAATATGTGGAAACATTATTGTGAGGCATTACATCATAAATGTTATGATTGTGTGTGTTTTCACCGCAGGGCCGATGCAGGAGACCGCCATTGACTTCTGGAGGATGGTGTGGCAGGAGAACACGGCAACCATCGTCATGGTGACCAACCTGGTGGAAGTCGGCAGGGTGAGTGTAAGACACTGTGTGTGTGTGTGTCTAGAGTCCAGATCGACTCCCTCTGACTCCCATGATGCGTTCTGGGCTTCATCAATGTGAATTTCTGGCCAGAAACCAATCAACCAATCAATCAACCAATCAATCAACCAATCAACCAATCAATCAATCAATCAATCAATCAATCAATCAATCAATCAATCCATCCATCCATAAATAAAACATTTATGTAATGCTGTCAATGTATCTACTGTACATATTTCAACATTAAATACAATCTGAAGATCAGAGAAATCAGATTATTTATAGTCATTAACAGTTAATTGAATTATTGTTAAAGTTCAACATGTTTAAAAGTAGAACTGGACACATTAAGTCTGAACAAACTTCATCTCTTCATAGAGTCACGACTGGATCCGACCGTCTGACAGCTTAAAAAATATTAAATACTAAAAGATGAGCATCTAAAATCAGAATAAAATCAATACTTTTGTGAATAATAATTCATGTTAGCGTGAAGCGTCACGTACAGACGAGTGTAGATGCAGACGTGTGGAGCCGCGGGCGTCTGTTATACGAGGCTGATCTGATGTGGGCGGCGGCTTCCCCACGGACACCCATAAACACACATCTGTGTCTCTGCGCGCAACTCAGGGCATTCTGGGGGATCTGAGGAGATTAGATGAATGCTCCTGGGCGGAGAGAGATTTTTATTATTTATTTATTTATTTGTATAATTATTTACTTATTTCTATTCTATAGTGTTATGAATGCTTTGGCAATGTAAAGATTTCTTTCACCAATGAAGCTGTTCCTGGTTTCTTCCTGGTTTCCGTCCAGTATACAGTACAGAGACCGTCACGGGTAAAGTTAGCAATGGTTCTGGACTCTTGTTCCGAGTGCGGCCTTCGATGTACTGCTAGTCACTGTATGAAGTATTTCTAGATATAATTTGTCTCAGTTTACTTTATTTTGCTCTCCTCACTTACATAAATGAACTATAGTGTCCTGATCACACTAGAACTAAATATCACGAGTTATATCTGGTGTGTGAACAGTTTTTGGTTTGCCTGGTTAGCCTTAAGATCAACACATGCAGACACACTGAATCCATCCTAATTTCTGAAATAATACAATGTGTTTTTCCGTCATATAATCCCAGAGGATCTGCAGATGGAGTCGCTGTGTGTCCAATCACATCCCCACTTTAATGATGGACAAAAATTGAATTTACGCACTTAAAGTGTCACAATTCCCATTGTTTTCCATTCTCTCTCTCTCTCTCTCTCTCTCTCTCTCTCTCTCTCTCTCTCTCTCTCTCTCTCTCTCTCTCTCTCTCTCTCTCTCTCTCAATTCAGTTCAGAAAGCTGTATTTGCATGTCATAAAAATACATTTTGCATTGCCAAAGCATCAAAACAACATAGAAAATTAGTACAAAAAATAATAATTAATTATTAAATTATAAAAAAAATATTTAATTTTATATATATATATATATATTTTATTAAATTAAATTAAATATATATTCATGGCTAGATAAAGCAAACAATAATAACAAAATAAAGATGAATAAATAAAATAAAATAAACAGGATTATAATACAGAAATCATCTCTCTCTCTCTCTCGCTCGCTCACTCTCACCCTGCAAAGTGAGTTTAGTAATCATGTTGTGTGTGAGTCGTGCTCGTGTTTGTTGCAGTGAAAGCCGTTATTAGTGCTGGTGTTTCTCTGCTGGCTGGATTATATTGCCTCATAATGAGGTTTTGTGTGACGCTCTGTAATGGAGTTGACGCTGAAGATCATTCCAGACGTCTCGTGATCCGGTCCGGGTATCGATGTCACATCTGGAAGTGCAGAACTCATTTATCTGTGTGTAATGTGTGAATGAGAACATTAATGTGTGAATTACATCCCTGAGAGATTCGACGGGGAAACCGTCTCTATTGGTGGAGATCTTCGTTCTGATTGGCTGACGGACGTTCCAGGTGTTGAGTAATGAAGTGCAGGTTTATTGACTCGGATGTGATGTTTATTTCTACAGCGCTTTATACAGTACAGATTATTTTAAAGCAGATTCACAGTGAGAACTGAATAACAGAATTCAATTGAGCTGTATATTTATAGTAAACGCTCATTTAATGAGTTTAATGATTAGATTTGTTTTCTTTTAAAGATGCATTAAATTATCAAACTATTGTCATTTAGCCAACCAGATTTAATACATTAATTCTAGATAAAAATACTTTAGAAAACACCTTTATAAAAATGATGTATTAGGTGATATCTAACTGGCTTTTATTTTATTTAGTAGTTTTGTTTTGTTTGTTTTTTTGTATATATTTTATTTTGGTTTGTGCTATTTTATTTTATCATATTTTATTTTATTTTGTGTTGTTATTTTATTTTATCCCATTTTATTTAATTTTATTGTGTGTTTTGTATTTATTTTATCCTATTTTATGTTGTTTAATTTAAATTTATATAATTTAATTTATTAAAAACATTTGTGTTGTGTTATTTTATTTTATTTTATTTTATTTTGTGTTTTTTTTACTTTATCCTATTTTATTTTATTTTTTGTATTGTGCTTTTATTTTATCCTATTTTATTTTTTGTTGTGTTGTTTGATTTATTTTATTTTGTGTTGTTATTTTATTTTATCCCATTTTATTTAATTTTATTGTGTGTTTTGTATTTATTTTATCCTATTTTGTGTTGTTTAATTTAAATTTATATAATTTAATTTATTAAAAACATTTGTGTTGTGTTGTTTTATTTTATGTTATTCTATTTTATTTTATTTTATTTTGTGTTTTTCGTTTTACTTTATCCTATTTTATTTTATTTTTTGTATTGTGCTTTTATTTTATCCTATTTTATTTTTTGTTGTGTTGTTTGATTTAATTTAATTTTATTTATTAAAAACGTTGTGTTGTTTTATTTTATTCTATTTTATTTCATTTTGTTTTATGTTGTATTGTGATGTTATTTTATTCTAATCTATTTCATATTAATTTTATTTTGTCGTGTTTTATTTTAGTTTGTGTTATTTTATTCATTTTTTTTTTATTTTGTGATTGAAAATAACGAACCCACATTAATTGAAAGCGTGCCGATTTCTCCCTGCTTTTATTAGATGGTTACATCTCTTGACATTTTAGAGTTATTAAATGAAGCGGACGCAAGTGTTTCTCAGAAACATACGCACCCATTAATATCGTTTACCTGCGGTTACCCCGGTTACCGCAGACACCTGTGTTGCTATGGTTACAGATGTTGTGAGTGGTTAAGCAGTGGCGAGAGTCCATCGTTCTCTCGTGATCCTCAGCGTATCGATCCGTTCGCCAGAGACTTTTAGATCAATACATCAGTTAATCACTCGTGTGATCAGGTGACGTCTGAAACTGAGCTCGCGCGCCCTGACCAAACCTCATTACTGCATCAGCCACGTATTCTTCAGAAAGAGTAGAAATCTAATATCTTTCCATATCAAAACTGATCACACTTCCTGGTATCTCACTTTTAATGCATTCATTTCATCTTATTGAAATTATATCTATAACTTCAATTGTTTTATATCTTTAGGGCCCAAGCCCTGAAAGGGCGAAGGCCCTATTGTTTTCCTTGGGATTATTTTTCTTTACTATTATTATTATTATTATAATAATTATTATTTTACTACCTTTTGGGCACTTTTGGGGCCCTTAACGTGCTCGAAAACTCTTGAAACTTTGCACACGGGTCAGAACCCGCGGCCATCAGAGCCGGGCTGAAGATGGTACCCGGGCGTGGCAGGGCAGCTCGTCAGCGCCCCCTGGAACGGGGTCCGAACACTTGGTCCATAACTCAAACACGCTTGTATGTAATAATATGAAACTCGGTACACACGTTGATCTCATCGTTTCATCTATACCTCGCGCTCTTACTTTTTACCCCAGCCCAACAGGAATTTGGCTATTGAGGTTTGTTTGTAAAACGCTCGCAATGGAATGTCAAATACTCCTCCTAGAGCTTTAATCCACATTCGACGAAACTCGGTCAGCGTGAAGTCAAGACATTGAGGATGAAAGTTTGCGAGGGGATTTTTTATATCTCGAACGGTTTGTCCGTGGCGAGGAAACGAAATCATGGCGAGAAACGTGAAACAGGAAGTGTGTTATAACTTCAGCATACATTAACTGATCTTGATGAAACTTCAGCAGTGTGTTCGCTGTAAGAGGACGATCACATGGATGTGACTATTGTGAGTCAAAGTTATAGCGCCACCAACTGGCAGCAGGAAGTGTGTCACTTTCAAAATGCTTAGATATCACCCTTTTATTTTTACCCGATTTGCTTCAAACTTCATATGTATAATGTAAACATACGGCAGATGTAGACCTGTGAATGGATTCTTGATATCTTTGAAACTGTTGCCGTGGCGACGCATCAAACTTTACCCTTCTTTTAGGATGCTTTTAGGATGCTTTTGAGACCCTTAGCATGCTTCAAATTGCATGAAACTCGACAGACACATCACATTTATTAGCCAGTAGACATGTGCAAAGTTGCAGAAACGGGCGTGGTGAGGGCTCAGTAGCGCCACCTTTTGACAAAAGTGGGGTGGTTAGTTTTAACTAGAGTTACAAAAATTGGTATGTATATTGTACTCCTCGAGCCGGACAACTTTTTAATTGACACTTATTAGCTAGGACCCACAGAAACTCAGATATTTTTGTTTGAATATGGCCACTCTGAGCCTTTGGCTGGCTGGCTGGCTGTCTGTGTGTGTGTGTGTGTGTGCAGGGGGAGGGGGCTTAACCATTTCACTGCTGTGTGTATGACCTGCATAAAGAAAATACATTTCTCAAGCCTGGTATTTTTTAAATAAGTTTTTATTTTTATTTTTTATAAGTAAAGGCATATAACTAGTTTAATTGTAGTGAATTGACAATAGTTTTATATAATTAGTTTATTAATCAGATTAACTTGGTCAATAAACTTGGTCTGAAAATTTGGTCCATAAATTAAACACACTTGCATGTAATAATATGAAACTTGGTACACATATAGATCTCATCGTTTCATATATACTTCACACTCTTACTTTTTACCCCAGCCCAACAGGAAGTTGGCTATTTAGGGTTGTGTTTAAAACACATGCAATGTAATTTAAATTATTGCTCCTAGAGCACTGAACCAAATTCGACGAAACTCGATCAGCGTGAAGTCAAGACATTAAGGATGAAAAAGTGCCACGGGATTTTTGATATCTCGAACGGTTTGGCCGTGGCGAGGAAACGAAATTATGGCGAGAAACATGGAACAGGATGTGTGTTATAACTTCAGCATACATTAACTGATCTTGATGAAACTTCAGCAGTGTTTTCGCTGTAAGAGACCGATCACATGGATGTGACTATTGTGAGTCAAAGTTATAGCGCCACCAACTGGCAGCAGGAAGTGTGTCACTTTCAAAATGCCGTGGCAACGAAACAAACTTTAACATTATTTTTTGATGCTTTTGGGACTCTTAGCTTGCTTGAAATTGCTTGAAACTCAACAGATACATCACATTTATTAGCCAATAGACATGTGCAACTATGGCAAAAGATTAAAGTAATGTCAAAAAAGTAAACACTAAAAGCCTCATATCTTCTAAAAATGTAATTATACATCATTTGTTTCTAAATTAAATTATACAAATATTATAATTAAAGCAGTTTTTCCCTTTTTTCATTTAAGAATTATGTTTACGTTCAAAAACAGCCAGGTTGTAAAATTCAGAAGAAGAAAAAATAATCTGAGTCATACGTAGTGCTATACTGCCCTCTTGTGTTCAATATCAGTTAGGCCTATTGTGTATATTCCCACCGGTTAATCAACGTGTGACTCCGCTGGGACTCGGGAACTTTTAAATCGCTTACTTAAAACCGAAAGTCAAAATACAGATATCCGCACAAGACATTAATGTTGTGGAGTAGAGCAAGCATTTTAAATAAATTCCTATTAAGTAGGATTGAACTAAACAGAATGAACGTTCACTCTGTTCTGCTGGTTCCTCGCTGTTGGCGCGCACAGTTATGAATGCTTGTGCAGCCATGAGTTTTAGTTTAATTTTAAAATTAGCGCAATTTCGGGATTTGTATTATTTGAATTTATTTTTAAAAAACACAATGTTGAGTTTTATTGTAACACTGTTTAATCGCGCCCACGGTTATATTTTGTATATTATATATAATTATAATGTATTTCTGTATAAAATAATACTACAATAAAAAACACATTTGTGACCGACCTGATCCAGCAAAATTAGTCACAGTGACCCAAATTTAAAAATTGAGATTTTGATATTAATGGAAAGAGGACACTGTAAGCTTTCAAATGATACCTTGGTCATACCTTGAATGGTTGTAAAGATATACAGATTTGAATTCTGGTCGTCTGCCCTTTTTTTCCAATTGAAAACCTAAGAAAATCGCTTTTAAAGTTTTTTTGCCCGTTTTTTTTTTTTTTTTTTTTTTGATATCTTTCAAAATCCATAGCATTTTAAGGGATAAACTATTTATTTTATATAGCTTAATTTGACCAAATAGATTAACATATATAAATGCAATTTAACGAGGCTGAAACTCAACTTATTTTTAATTTTTTTGAAATAAATAATTAAAAAGTCACTTTTACAAAAATGTTCTAAAATCAGAAAGATTAAAGAGGAGTCAGAGAGAAATTCAGTTTTCATACGGATTAGCCCACATAAGCAGAGAGCAGTCTGTTTTCTTTCATTTTGAATGGTTGTCTTTAAAAGTAGACATTTCAATATATATGTCTGTGAGGATACCTTATACGCTGACTTTCGGTTCATGAGACAAGCTTCAGTTCACGTGCCGCGCGTCTCCGCGTCGTGATTAGGCCTAGCCTATTGTCTGCAATTTATTTCTTATTATTAAATCCTAGTAATTGGTTGATGAAACATTGATTAAAATTAAGATAATTATTTTAAAACGAAATTTACTTTAAAGAAAGGCTTTGTGCTTGCATGTTTAAGCTATGTGAAAGTTTTAGTGCTGCTTCCAGAGAACGGTCACGTTCGGATTGTTTTTCCTCATAAATGCGAACACGGAAAATAAAATAAAGATTTTATGTTCTGGAGAGAGTCAACCCTTCTTCATCCGGTGAGTATTACTTTTGGTTTGTGCAGTGTGGTTCACATAGGCCAATTTATTAAAATATTTAATTATCTGGGAATTGGATCTCCTCCATAATGCTGAAATTGCCCAATTTTAAAAAAATTTAGTAATAATTTAAGTTTTGTGGTGTAAGTCTACGTATTTTATAATGTTAACTTCAAATAATACTAATAGTAATTTAAAGATGTTGTAGCATTGGGTCTGGACGTGAAGGATAACTTCGGGAGTTGAAGGGACGTGTCGGTGTCGTGATTCTGTCTTCTCACACCGCGACACAGGTTCGTGGATCTGAGTGTCGCGATCGTTACAGCCTTACATAGGCTATATTCTTCTTGCAGATAAATATACTCACGCAGTTTAGGTTAGAAGCCTCCAGTGAGTTCAACGTTTCAGGGGATACCCGGGAAATGCTCAAAGGTGACGAGGGGAGTTGAGAAGAGCAATGTTTATTTCAGCGAATTTAAAGCTTTGACAACTTTAATCGTTATTTAAATACCTTTACTCAATTATCTCGACTACGAAACCCTGTGAGATTATTTTTGAATGTCTGTTCTTTGAAATTAGCAAAAATATATATATATATTTTTTTTTTGTTATTTCATGGTTTTTCCACATAATCGGCCCATATCTTAAAATGGAAGGTTGCAACTTCCGACTCATTTCGCCAGAGCGGGTCACATTTGATTTTTATTTTTTAAACAATGTAATGTGTAACCTAAAAATAAACAGATTATTTGATAAATGGTATATTTAAATCTGCATATTGTAGCCTAATATCTGCAGGGCAGCCTAGTCTTAATAAATGTATGCTTCATTTTTCATTAGTAAATTTGATCAATAAATTCAATAATTTAGAATAATAAGACACTATAGGGCTGTTACCCTAGGTAAGGCTGATCAAATTAAATCGGTTACACAATAATGTTACGAGATTGGTTTAACAGGAGTCAATTAAAAATCGCTGTAAAGAACGATACTTTTAAACATAACCCTAAATCACCATAAGGTGTCACCAGATGACCGTCTTAATGAACGAGTCATGGATTCAAAATGCTGAATCATTCAGTAATGAGAAAACACATTGCTTTGAGATGCGCGATGGGTCGCTGTGATCTTTGTTTAACTATTTTCTCTGCTGAAACAGAAAAAAGTCAATATTGCATCTAAAAAGTCAATATTGCATCTAAAATGTAAGTGACTTGACTTGTGTGTGTGACTATGTTTGTTGTAGTGATAAGAGTTGCACCCTTGTTAAAGTTTAAGGCCTTGTGTTTTTGGATATATATCTTTCTTTCTTTTTTTTTTCTTTTTTTACAAAATATGCATATAACCCATATATTTTAGATTTATTATTTGCTTTAAATTAAATTAAGATTGTATTTTTGGTAATTGAACCTGAATGAATTTAAAAATGAATGTGCTATATTTCAGATCATATATTTGTTTTTCTTAAAATTTGAACTAACTTTATTCTCAGCTGAATTATAAATATTTTATTTCTGTATGAATTAAAAACACATTTGATTTTTCTTTTTTAATCAATGTAGAATGTGTAACTGAAATATAAACAGATTAGGGCTCTGTTCGAGGACAAGTAACTAAAACCAATGCGACATGATGAATGTTTGTTTCCCAAACCATCTCAGAGTAACAGCTTACTTTTCTTTCTTACTATATTCTTTCTTACTATAAACTGTGCTGTAGAGCTTGCATCAGTCAAAGCAGGGTTACATTTTGCATGTCGTGCACAATAAACCTAAAGGCACCAGGGTGGCGGTGCCACCGGCTTCATATATATATGTATATATACAGTATATATATATATATATATATATATAGCTGTGATCCGCGATGAAGGGCCAAAGCCAGTGGCATGGCCACCCTGGTGCTTTTAGGTAACTAAGGAACCGGGGTTGCGGTGCCACCGGCTTGGGCCCTTCATCGCTGCTCGCAGCTATATTTATTTTTGTATTTATTAGCTGATATCTCGAATATAGAAATAATTAGTTAGGTCACATTCATTAAAGGTAAAAAAAAAATACCTAACTAGCGTTTTATTGATTGATTTATTTATTTATTTTTATTAGGTAGCTCCAAATATTTTATTTTATTTTATTTTATTTTATTTTATTAAAACACTTTTAAGGAAGCTTCAAAAGTTGATTGTAACTATCATATGGCCTATTACTGTAACATTTTTTGGACACATATTTTAATTTCAATTATTTTAATTTAATTATTCTTCTTGTTTGTAAAAAAAAAACTTTAAAATTGTTTACAAATACTCTTTTAGAAAATGAGTCAGTTGTGTTAACTAAAATATTACCTTATTTTATTTTGTTACATTTTTTTCATTTTATTTTATTTTGTGTTGTGTTATTTTATTCTATTTGTATTTCATTTTATTTTGTGTTGTGTTGTTTTATAAGACGCTCCAAATAATTAATTGTAACCAGTATCATTATTCTACCGACAAAAACTGTTTGTAAAAATACTTTAAATATTTAATGAACTATTGAAAGTAATGATTAAGGTGTGAAATATCTAACTTTTTTTAATCATTTTATGCAAAGCCTAAATCTGCTTCATACCTGCAGTATTTACTGACATGTAATACTGAGTTCCCTAATATTTCTAAAATATCGAATATTTAATTTATTTACTAAGTTAATTGTGCAATGACAATAAAAGCATTTTCATTTTCAATAAACACACATAAATAAATAAATAAATAAATAACTTGCCATATTTAATCAGTTATAATATATATATATGTCTCGATGGGGTCGCGAGCCGGACTCGAACCTGAGCTCTGATCACAGGCTGTTTGTGTCTCAGGTGAAATGCTGTAAATACTGGCCTGACGACACCGAGATCTACAGAGACATCAAGGTCACGCTCATCGAAACACAACTTCTGTCCGAGTACGTCATTAGAACCTTTGCAGTGGAGAAGGTGAGGAACAAACACACTTCACACACACACTTCACACACACACTCCTCACAAACACACTCCTCACAAACACATGCTTTAGAATAACTCAAGCTTTTAAGTTGAGTTGAACACAGTAATGATGCGTGTGTGTGTGTGTGTGTGCAGCGAGGAGCTCACGAGATCCGAGAAATCAGTCAGTTCCACTTCACGGGCTGGCCGGATCACGGCGTGCCGTATCACTCCACGGGTCTCCTGGGATTCATCCGCCGCGTCAAAGCCAAGTCTCCGCTCAACGCCGGGCCCATCGTGGTCCACTGCAGGTGTGTGACATCATCACCGTCTGCGGTCACATGATCCGCGCGCTATAAACTCAGCTTCAATATTATATCATATCAGATCATTCTAATATATTAGAGGCATTGATTAATCGCATCCAAAATAAAAGTTTGTGTTGTTTACATAATATATGTGTGCATTATGTATACTTACTTTTATATATACACACACATGCATGTATATATTTAAGAAAGATGTATACAAAATAATTATACACAGTACACACACGCATATAATGCAAACTCAAATTTTATTTTGCAATTGCACTTATACATTCCAATACATTGCAATTAATCGTGATTAATCGTTGCCCGGCACTATATTATATTATATTATATTATATTATATTATATTATATTATATTATATTATATTATATTATATTATATTATATTATATTATATTATATTATATTATATTATATTAAAAATTCTGACCTCATGTGAGTGAACGTAGCATTTATTTAGCATACGGTTGTTTTTAATTGTATCTTTTGCTCTGTTGACCTGATCTGTGTTGTGATTGGCCGGCTGACAGCGCGGGGGCGGGGCGAACCGGCTGCTTCATCGTGATTGACATCATGCTGGACATGGCGGAGCGCGAGGGCGTGGTCGACATCTACAACTGCGTGCGGGAGCTGAGGTCACGCAGGGTCAACATGGTGCAGACTGAGGTATCGCTTCTCACTTTTGACTGGTAATGTGTGTGTGTGTGTGTGTTTAGATGTGATCAACACGTTTTTGACTCCAGGGTTGGATGTGTAAACCCGTTCTCATCTTATTAGAGTCTGGATGATAATGTTCTGATCCAATCTGACCTCTGACCTGTAATGCTGCCTGAATCTGAATCCTAATCATACTCCGTTGGCTCGTTGGCCAGAGTCTGGCGTCTCCATTCTGTCACTGATGGAGTTTCGGTTCCTCTGTTTTGCTCATTAATTTAATATTCAACAATATTATTGATCACGCTCTGACGCCGTTATAAGAGAACTGATCTGAGCTGGACGATGACATCACCAGAGCAGATACATATATAAACAAAATAAATTAATAATTTTCCACTTGGACTGTGACGCTATTCTCTTCCAGAAAAACAAACTTTATTCCCAGCTAACAGGGAACGTTCCCAGAAAATTCACTAACGTTCTTTAAAAGTTGTGTAAATGTTAGGACAAAACGTTATTAAAATAATGTTTTCGGAACGTTCATATAACATTATTAACGTTCTTGTAACGTTGAGAGAAAACGTTCTTAGAACAACGTTCTTGGAACGTCTTTATCACGTTATTTGTATTTGATGAACGTTCTCATTACGTTGATAAAAAACGTTCTTAGAACAACGTTATCGGAACGTCTTTATCAGGTTATTTGTGTTTGATAAACGTTCTCATAACGTTCCAGCAACATTATGCTAACCTTAGGATAACGTTCTAACAACATTATGCTAACGTTCCAGCAACGTTCTGCAAACATTAAGACACTGTTCCAGCAACGTTAAGCAAACTGGACATTTCCACGTTTTTAGAACATTTTAAATTAACGTTCCCACAACCAAAATGGAACGTTAGAAAAACGTTCTCAGAACCTAACTTTGTTAGCTGGGTTGCATTATGTTCCTGTAATCTCTGTAAAGCTGCTCTGAAACACAAATAAAGTAGACTTGACCTTTGACCTCTGACCTTTTCACCTTTACCTGATTGAGCCTGTCGAGGAAACGACGAGAGAATAGACGTCAATCAACGTGTGATCGTCAACCAGTGGAGTGAGTGAGTGAGTGAGTGGAGGCGGGGCTCATTTGCATATTCATAGAACCGCGCATACTAAATGAGGCGAGGGTGAAACATGTCTCAAGGTAAAAAAATAAATGGATTATAAATAAAGCGTAAATATAGACCATTTGACAAGATGTAAACAACACTGGTCCAGAAGCACTTCCTGTTTCAGTTTGTAACTGTTTTCTTTATTTCACATCTTAAAGATGTTTGTTTAACTTTTTGATTCAGTTTTATATTTTATCCCAGCTTTTATGTAGTGTTAAAAAACCGAAACAGGAAGTGCTTCTGGACCAGTGTTGTTTACATCTTGTGAAATGCTCTATAAGTATAAAAAAAAGCGAAATATTAAATGAAACTAAAATAGAGTACACTCCCGTCCCATCATCGGAGCCGCAGACGCCGCATGTCTCATAGATGACGTCTGGAACGTTTGACTGATTCATCCTCCTTAAGTTCAGTGACATTCAGAGGCGTGCGTGTGTGTGTGTGTGTGTGTGTGTGTGTGTGTGTGTGTGTGTGTCTCACAGGTGTGTTGGCACGCTCTCTCGCCCTACGGGAACTTGTTACCGTCTGACACGCGCGTTTGAACCGTCACTGATCATTTGCGAGGACGATGGTGAGCGTTCGCTCATTAGAGAGGCTGTTGGTTCTCAGGCACCCAAAGGTCAAAGGTCACGGCAGAGCCTAATCAGCGACGCAATGACCCCGTCCTCACGATCTAGTCAACAGTGACAGGCCAAGATGGTTTGTAAATGTCACTTCAGCAGTGATTTCCGTCAAGCGTGTGGAGTCGCTGAGGCGAATCTGAAAAGTGAGATGCTTTGATGATTCGCTGCTAATAAAGTTTGATGTTCTTCTGCCTCACGCCGTCCGAACCCCTCGTGAAACAAATGAGTGCAATCACAGTGGCATCTGCATGCCAAACTCCATGAATACAAAACAGACCAAGGATGTCGAGAGACGTGGAACCGGCTAACCCAGCGTTAGACGCGTGTGTGTGTGTGTGTGTGTGTGTGTGTGACATGTTTTAATGTTGTGGAAAGAATCTCACCAAAACATATGTCAATCATATCAATAATTAATTTATTGTAAAGCATGTGAATATCGAATGAAATGTAATTTATTCCTGTGATTTCCATCATCATTAGTCACATGACCCTTAATATGATGATCTGATGATCAAGACACATTTATGATTATTATCTAACATTAAAAGTTCAAAAAACAGCATTTATTCAAAATATACATTATACACGTCTTTACGGTCACTTTTCGCTCGATTTAGAGTGTCATTTATTACTTCTTTGAATTATAATTAATAATAAATAGATCATTTCTGAGGCCAAACGTTTGAATCCTTACAGGTGAGATAATCTATGATCTCATTTCTTGGTTTAATTCAAAAATAAATGAATTAAAATGGAATTAATAAATGGATTATAAGTACAGCATAAATATAAGTATTAAAAAAAAGTGAGATATTAAATTAAACTAAAATAGAGTACACTCCCATCTTTGACAAAATAACAAACAAACATGGAGCCGCAGACGCCGCATGTCTCATTTTGTTTTAACGTTTCGCAAGTTTTTCATTAACATAAATCCTACTGACATTTAAATTGAACAATTGACTTTGTACGAGTTTTGACATTTAAACGGATAATACATCAAAAATCATTCGTTTGGGACAGAAAGATCTCATCGAAACATGTTCTTGCTCATTTCTTGTCGTTGTCAGGAACAGTACGTCTTTATCCATGATGCCATTTTGGAGGCGTGTCTTTGTGGCGACACCACAATCCCAGCCAATCAGCTTCGCTCCGTCTACTACGACATGAACCGATTGGACCCTCAGACCAACTCCAGTCCAATCAAAGAGGAGTTCCGGGTGAGAGACGGCTCTGCTCATCTTCTGTAATGTGTTTGCGCTGAGGATATGAGAGAGTTTGTGTATTACTGTGATTCGCTGCTTTGATTAGATTTTATAAAGTACTCTGGAGGAGAAAGAGGAAATATGAGCGTTTGTATCCGTGTGTGAATATCATACATCGCAATATTCTGCTGAGAGACTCAATCGGTTTCAGACGTTTTATAAATACATCATCAGCGTTTATTAGATATTACGCACTGTTGGACACAGATATTATATATCAAACCACAAACTCTGTTTCTACTGCACGTTTCTGTTCTATCTATCTATCTATCTATCTATCTATCTATCTATCTATCTATCTATCTATCTATCTATCTATCTATCTATCTATCTATCTATCTATCTATCTATCTATCTATCTATCTATCTATCTATCTATCTATCTATCTATCTGTCAATCTATCTATCTATCTATCTATCTATCTATCTATCTATCTATCTATCTATCTATCTATCTATCTGTCAATCTATCTATCTATCTATCTATCTATCTATCTATCTATCTATCTATCTATCTGTCAATCTATCTATCTATCTATCCATCCATCTATCTATAAATCCATATATCCATCCATCTATCTATCCATTCATCCATCCATCCATATGTCTGTCTATCCATCCATCCATTCATTCATCCATCCATCTATCTATAAATCCATATATCCATCCATCCATCCATATGTCCATCCATCCATCCATCTATCTATCCATCTATCTATCCATCCATCCGTCTATCTATAAATCCATATATCCATCCATCCATCCATATGTCCATCCATCCATCCATAAATCCATCTATCCATCCATCCATCCATATATCCATCCATCCATCCATATGTCCATCCATCCATAAATCCATATATCCATCCATATGTCCATCCATCCATCCATATGTCCATCCATATGTCCATCCATCCATCCATCCATATGTCCATCCATCCATATGTCCATCCATCCATCTATCCATCTATCCATCCATATGTCCATCCATCTATAAATCCATCCATCCATCTATCCATCCATCCATCCATCCATCCATATGTCCATCCATCCATCCATCCATATGTCCATCCATCCATCCATCCATCCATCCATCCATCCATCCATCCATATGTCCATCCATCCATCCATCCATCCATATGTCCATCCATCCATCTATCCATCTATCCATCCATATGTCCATCCATCTATAAATCCATCCATCCATCTATCCATCCATCCATCCATCCATCCATCCATCCATATGTCCATCCATCCATCCATCCATCCATCCATATGTCCATCCATCCATCCATCCATCCATCCATATGTCCATCCATCCATCCATATGTCCATCCATCCAGCCATCCATCCATCTATGTCCATCCATCCATCCATTCATCTATCCATCCATCCATCCATATGTCCATCCATCCATCCATCCATATGTCCATCCATCCATCCATCCATCCATCCATCCATATGTCCATCCATCCATCCATCCATCCATACGTCCATCCATCCATCTATCCATCTATCCATCTATCCATCCATATGTCCATCCATCTATAAATCCATCCATCCATCTATCCATCCATCCATCCATCCATCCATCCATCCATATGTCCATCCATCCATCCATCCATCCATCCATCCATATGTCCATCCATCCATCCATCCATATGTCCATCCATCCATGTCCATCCATCCATCCATTCATCTATCCATCCATCCATCTATAAATCCATCCATCCATCCATCTCTAAATTTACTCATCTAGTTATAATTCAATATAATTTAGTTTTTTAATATTTAATATATATATATATAGAGCGCTTTTAATATTTTGTTTAAAGTATTGGTCAGTATATACAGAACACCATTAATGTGTGTGTGTGTGTGTGTGTGTGTGTTGACAGACTCTGAACATGGTGACGCCGACGCTGCGCGTGGAGGACTGTAGCATCGCTCTGCTGCCGCGTAACCACGAGAAGAACCGCTGCATGGACGTCCTTCCTCCCGACCGATGCCTGCCCTTCCTCATCACCATCGACGGCGAGAGCAGCAACTACATCAACGCCGCGCTCATGGACGTACGCCGACGACATTATCATTTATACATAATCTGCAGGCTGGATAAATAAGCTTTCCGTTGATGTACGGTGTGTTAGGATTGGACAATATTAGGCTGATGCAACTATTAGAAAATCTGGAATCTGAGCGTGCAAAAAAATCGAAACCTCTAAATTGGTGCATTTTTGTGTATTATTGACTCACATTTATGTCAATCTGACCTCTCTGTTGTGTTTCTCTCTCAGAGCTACAAGCAGCCGTCGGCGTTCATCGTTACCCAGCATCCTTTGCCGAACACCGTGAAGGATTTCTGGCGGCTGGTTCTGGACTATCACTGCACGTCTATCGTCATGCTGAACGACGTGGACCCCGCTCAGGTTAGGATAAACACAGAATACGGTACACGTGTCGAAAGCATCTGATTGGTTCACTCTAAAACCAACTGTTTTCAACCCAATGGCTGGGTAAATACATGTTGGGCTATTTAACCCAGCACACTGTGTTATTTCATTTTTACCATCGTTTTTTTTTTTTTTTTTACTTCATACATGAGTTAATGTTTACGTATTAACTTAACATTGGGTTGTTGCGTCTGACCCAGCATCTGGGTAACACAAAAACTAGCCAAACACTGAAGAAATAACCCCAAAAAAAGGTTTGGGGAGAAGAGAATAAGCCACGATTTTTGCGAATGAGTGTTGAAGGCGGGCTCTGTTGAGGAGCAGGGGATTCTGGGCCGTGAGGAAGTGTTCTGACAGAATGATAAATAATGAACGGTGACGGGTCACTCACAGAGGGAAGTGTGTGTGTGAGAGACAGTGATTGAGATTCATGTGTGTGTGTCTGTAGGGACGGAAGCCTCAGGCTCTGTCAGAACAGCCCCGGATCAAAGCGCATGAGAGTCTAAATCCCATAAAGCCCTCAGCAAACACACACACACACACACACAGGTCCATCTCACACTCGTCCTGTGTTTGCTCTTAACTGACCCCAGAGTGATGAGAAGATCCAACATTTCACACACACTCCACATTCAAGTACAGCTCAAATTATCCAGGCAAAAGAGGAAACAATCTTATTTAATCTTGTCATTTACCTACAGATATTTACATGAACAAACAGAGATTTGAATCGGTTCATTGAAACGGGCAGTTTCGACTGATTCTCTGAAATGAATCAAAGTTATCGACTCTTTTCCTGCTGAAGATTAAATGAAAGACTGCACCTATTTAACAATATATAGTGATAAACAGCAATGTTCACCACCTCACCTAAAAGTGTATTCACTAAAACATTTAAAATGGAAAAAATCTCATTTGAAAGAGTTGATTCATTGAAACTGATTCATTGAAATGACTCAAACTGTTCTGCTGAAGATTCAAAGTTTAAATGAAAGACTCTATTCTCTCATGCACCTATATAACAATATATAGTGATAAACAGCAATGTTCACCACCTCACCTAAAAGTATATTCACTAAAACATTAAAATGGAAAAAAATCTTATTTGAAAGAGTTTTGAGTTGATTCATTGAAACTGATTCACTGTTCTGCTGAAGATTCAAAGTTTAAATGAAAGACTCTATTCTCGTATTTTCATTTTTATGCACCGTACAACAAATATATTTGTAAACAGCATTACCTAATGATGTTTATATTTAACATTCTAGTACATTAGGACATCAATGACACAAACAGTTTTTGAATCGATTCATTGAAACGGACACTTTGAACTGATTCATTGGTGTCGTATCTAATAATTTTGTTTATATGCACCTGTATACCAAAATATTTGTGTGTGTGAGAAGTGGATGTTTTTGCTGAGCACACACACACACACACACTTCAAACCCCGAGTGAGGCGATGCGTCTCACACACACAGATGAACACACACTCCTTTTCATCACATATTCCTTCACAAAACACTACACAATAGCAGCAAGAGAGTGAGGATGATGGGAGATTTGAGTGGATAATAAACGTGAACGGTGTACACACACACACACACACTCAAAGTGTCTGTCAGTTCATATTCATTGTTGTTTATAGTGCTGGGAAGATGTTTGTGAAACTAAAATAATAGACAAGAGAAGTGCTTACTCTGATGTGTGTGTGTGTGTGTAGTTGTGTCCACAGTACTGGCCTGAGAACGGTGTGCACCGGCACGGGCCGCTGCAGGTCGAGTTCGTCTCCGCCGATCTGGAGGAGGACATTATCAGCCGGATCTTCCGCATATACAACGCTGCACGGGTGTGTGACCATCACACACACAGTCACACACACACAAGGCGTGTTTCCATTACAGATTTGCGCAAAACTTTTGCGATATTGTCCAAATGTCGATAAAAAACGATTGCGAAATGACGGTGTTTCCATTAACCGATGTTATGCGACTAAAACGTCTTTTTTTCCTCTCGCGATAAGTCATTCGAAAAATCATGGCAACAGACTTTGGTAGGTCTATAACCTATATCACAGCCATGCACCGCACTCGACATTATTATTATTAAAGGAGTAGTTCACTTTTAAAAAAAACTTTTGCTGATAATTTACTCGCCCCCGTGTCATCCAAGATGTCCATGTCTTTCTTTCTTCAGTCGAAAAGAAATTAAGGTTTTTGATGAAAACATTCCAGGATTTTCTCCATATAATGGACTTCAATGGGGACCAAACGGTTCAAGGTCCAAAAGACAGTTTCAGTGCAAACTGTTCAAATGTCTGACGATGAATAAGGGTCTTATCAAGCGAAACGATCGGTTATTTCAAAACTTATTCCAAAAATGTAACTTTTCTAAGGACAAATGCTAGCCTTGCTCTATTCTGTGAGTCGCGTTTGTAACGTCACGTAATACGTAATTACGTTCAAAAGGTCACGGGCGACGTAGCCGGAAGTACAGAGTCAGTGTTTACAAGTTGAACGCATAGGTTGAACGTGCAAACGAACTCAAACGCCGTTTACAGAAAAAGGAATTAAAAGGTAAAACAACGATGTCGGACGATTTTGATTCTGTCGCCCGTGACCTTTTGAACGTAATTACGTATTACGTGACGTTACAAACGCGACTCACAGAATAGAGCAAGGCTAGCATTTGTCCTTAGAAAAGTTACATTTTTGGAATAAGTTTTGAAATAACCGATCGTTTCGCATGATAAGACCCTTATTCATCGTCTGGTGTCGTTTAAAGACATTTGAACAGTTTGCACTGAAACTCTCATTTGGACCTTGAACCGTTTGGTCCCCATTGAAGTCCATTATATGGAGAAAATCCTGGAATGTTTTCATCAAAAACCTTAATTTCTTTTCGACTGAGGAAAGAAAGACATGGACATCTTGGATGACACGGGGGCGAGTAAATTATCAGCTAAATTTTTTTCAAAAGTGAACTAATCCTTTAATGGATGGAGACGTGGTGTGTTATCCAAGCATTAATAGCAGGGAAAGACACAGAGTTCCTGGTGTTTCTCCCTTATTTCTGCTTCGATGTCTTCATGGCATTTCTTTGAGGTTTAGAGAGGCTATTCCTGTAATTATTGTTTCTTTTTTTAAATGAATTGAATAAAGAAGTCTATCTCGTATTATGTCCAAACGGTCGCTGCAAAACGCAAAATGAACAGTTGTTGTATTTTTAAAACAGTTGAACACCAACATTTTAGTTTGACCACATCAATGCTGCGCTATATACATCTCAACGAAATTTCAGATATTTGTTTATGACTTTTTGCCCCCTTTAAAACATTTAAAATATTCACAAATTATTTTTTGGGGAAAAAATGTAGATTTTACTGGTTTTCTAAGGCCAAATTAGAACATGGATATTTATGATATTTTCCCCGCAGTGCTGTGTAGGTGAATTATTATAAATGCGTCTGAAAAAATAACGAGCTAAAAACGTAATCTCCGGATGCACCTTCAGAGAGAACGGCACCTTTCATACGGATTACATAATCAGAAAGTATTAGTTTACGATTCGAATTTGTTCTTTTTAAAGTGGACATTTCAAGCTTTAGTCTATAAAGTTCACGAAGATCATAAAGCACGCCTGATTGTTTTATGTTATTTTACAAAAGCACAACGTTTTCTTGTTATTGTGACATTACGCAAATAAAAGTAGCTGCGAATAATGTATTATTATTTTCTGTATAACCAGAAATGCTAGAGTATTTTAAGTTGATTCCACTGTTGATGGGAAAATGAAAGTGTCAAACTCCACACACACTCTTGGATATATTGGTTAAAATCGAGTGTTAATTTGTGATAATCTTAGCCCTATTATTATTATTGTCCAACCTGTACTATGAATGAGATGTGACGAATTGCTTTGTTCCTTTTTTGGATAAAAGCGTCTTCTACATATTTAGCCTAATAAATGTTATAATAGGCTAATGATGATAATTATTATTATTATTTGCGGACACGGACCTAAAACACACTCCGTCTTCTTCTAAGTCAGGTGACTGTAAATGCGCAAAATCCGTTTCCATTGCAGTTTTGCGAAAAAATCCTTTTTCGAATTGCCTGAAAAACCTATGGAAGCTTGTTTCCGCCATTGAATAAAAAATATAATAAAGAATTGTGACTTTTTATCTTACAATTCTGACTTTTTTTCTCACAATTGCGAGTTTATGTCTCACAATTCTGACTTTATTTCTCAGAATTGCGTGATATAAAGACGCAATTGCGAGTTATAAAGTCAGAATTGCAAGATATAAAGTCAGAATTGTGTGATATAAAGTCAGAATTGTGTGTTATAAAGTCAGAATTGCGACTTTTTTTCTCACAATTGCGAGTTTACATCTCGCAATTCTGACTTTATAACACATAATTGCGAGTTTATATGTCGAAATTCTGACATCTTTTCTCAGAATTGTGAGATATAAACTCGCAATTGCGACTTATTAGGCCAATTCTTTTTCCCCCATCAGAATAGTTTAAATCTCACAATTCTGACTTTATATCTCGCAATTCTGACTTTATATCTCGCAATTCTGACTTTATAACTCGCAATTCTGACTTTATAACTCGCAATTGCGACTTTATATCACGCAATTCTGACTTTATAACTCGCTTTGCGACTTTATGTCTCACAATTCTGACTTTTTATCTCGCAATTCTGACTTTATAACTCGCAATTGCGACTTTATATCACGCAATTCTGACTTTATAACTCGCTTTGCGACTTTATGTCTCACAATTCTGACTTTTTATCTCGCAATTCGGACTTTTTATCTCGCAATTGTGAGAAAAAAAGTCAGAATTGTGAGATAAAAAGTCGCAATTATTTATTTTATTTTTTTATTCAGTGGCGGAAACAAGCTTCCATAAAAACCTCCTCATGCGAGCGTAAAAACTTTTTTGCGATAAACGGGAGTTTCGATTGAGCGTATTTTCATTTCGTAATTTCAATTTGCGCAAATTGAAGGGTAATGGAAACGCATCTACAGACACACTCACTCACAGAATATGAGGAGAATAATCAAGTGTGTGTGTGTGTGTGTGTGTGTGTGTGTGTTTCAGCCTCAGGACGGGTACCGGATGGTCCAGCAGTTCCAGTTTCTGGGCTGGCCGATGTACCGGGACACTCCCGTGTCCAAGCGCTCCTTCCTGAAGCTCATCCATCAGGTGGACAAGTGGCAGGAGGAGTACGACGGCGGAGAGGGCCGCACGGTCGTCCACTGTCTGTGAGTGACCAACGCAACTCTGATCATACAGATGAGGACGTGTTTATTTCTACAGTAGATGCAGCTTCAGTCTCTGTCATAGAGCGTCTCTCAGTGTGATCATCTGAAAAATCACAAGACATGAGGATTTACACCTCGAAGAGGGCGGAGCCTCAGAGCCACGCCCACTTATTACATCATCAACACATGGACCAATGGGAGCTCCGAGGTGTTCGGAGTCGGAAACTTTGTTTTGTCTTGATTTTGAAGAAAGAATCATGCGTTAATGAAGAGAATCTGAGGAGACTGAACCAATAGATTACTCAACTTTTATATGACAGAAATTACAGTTAAAACCCTCAAAAAAATCATTTAGTGAATCAACTGTAGCAGATCTGGAGGAAACTATATATAGTAGAATAGCAAAACACACACACACATCTACTCAAGTTTGTAAAAATCACAAAACAGTTTTTTTTGTTGTAATTTTATGATTTAATTAAATTAATAAGCATTTTTTGCATGCTCATAATTTAATTAGTTTTATTCTGTTTACTTTCATTTTATAACTATTTACATTCCCTTTATACGTTTCGGATTTAATGGAGAATGTCGACTGACTGAATCTTGAACTAAACTTTCACTCCTGAATAATCAGATGAGAACTACACACTAACTCTGCCATCTTCTGTACGGCTGTTTTAAAGCTGAATCTGCATTCGTCTCATTTCTGATGAAGTTTGCGTATCCAATTCTGTTCATATTTCTGCAAATTCAGATTTGAAACTACTCAAAAACGAACCCATAATGCTCTCTGATCACAGTAGTAACACTGATCATCTCCTCAGTGGTTTCCTGAAGGTGTGTTTGACTTCATCTGGCGTGAAGAGAAACAGCGCCACCGAGTGGCCGGACTCCGCAACTGCACTCCAATGACGACTGGAGAAATTCAGCTTTGATCACAGGAATAAATTACACTTTACTGTATATTCACATAGAAAACTGATGATTTACATTACAATAATATTTCACTATTTTTACAACATTTTTGATCAAATAAACAGCCCTGGTGAACAGAAGAGACTCTCTCAGAAACATTAAATCATAATTATTCCACTAGTGTATCTGTATTTATATATTTACAAAGTCACTCTTGCTATTGTAAAGATGTAAATCATTAATATGTGTCTGAAACACAAACTATGTTTACTGAACTCGTGGTTCGTACATGTTTTTAATATTTAAGATGTTTTAATGTTTTTGAAAGACGTCTCTTCTGCTCACCAATGCTGATCAAAAATACAGTAAAAACAGTGAAATATTATTGTAATGTAAATCATCAGTTCTCTATGTGAATATACAGTAAAGTGTAATTTATTCCTGTGATCAAAGCATCATTACTCCAGTCTTCAGAGTCACATGATCCTCCAGAAATCACTCTAATATGAGGATCTGATGATCATAATAACAGTTATGATTATAATCAGTGTTGAACACAGTTGCCACAAAAACACATTTTCCTTTATGAGTGTATGAGGTGTTCCTGATGAAACTCTGAATCTCAGTAATGTGTGTGTGTGTGTGTGTGTGTGTGTGTGTGTGTGTGTGTGTGTGTGTGTGTGTGTGTGTGTGTGTGTGTGTGTGTGTGTGTGTGTGTGTGTGTGTGTGTGTGTGTGTGTGTGTGTGTCGCAGGAACGGTGGCGGGCGCAGTGGGACGTTCTGTGCCATCAGTATCGTGAGCGAGATGCTTCGACACCAGCGATCCGTCGACGTGTTTCACGCCGTCAAAACACTGCGCAACAACAAGCCCAACATGGTGGACCTTCTGGTACCGTTCCATCTAATGCATCCCAGAATCAGTCACATGACAACCCATTACCCATAACCTCTAACATTAACGACACAGACGGCATCATTAGGATACTGTCACTTTAAGAGCGAATACATTTGCTTGTTCACTGATATATAGAAGATAAAAAGCTTCTCCAGTGGGATCAGCTCCATAAATGTTAAATTTGACTAAATTAAAATATAAAATAATATTAAAATAGAGTAAACGTGACTAATAGACCACATTTTCCCCAATCCGGTGATCACATTTACATTACGGTAACACATTACTTAAACACATTCAATCCATGAACTAATACTGAACTGCAGGATTTATTAATCTCTGTTCATGCTAATTTCAACATTTACTAATGCATTATTAAAATCTTGTGAACTCTATAGTTAATGCGCTGTGAACTAACATGAACAGCTGGATTTTAATAACTAACATGAACAAAGATTATTACATGAACTAACAATGAGCAATACTATTTGATTAGCGTATTGTAAAGTGTTACCAAATTTTGAAGTTTTATGTTTGGATTAGGGCTGCGCAAAAATTAATTGCGATTAATCGCATCCAAAATAAAAGTCTGTGTTTACATAATATATTTGTGTGTGCTGTATATAATTATTTTGTATATATAAATACCTATGCATGCATGTATATATTTAAGAATTATTTGCACTTAAATTCTGTATATATATATATATATATAGGCTATATAAATACAAAATCTATATTATATAAATATAAATATTTTATATATGAATAACACATTTTCTTAAATATATACATGCATGTGTGTGTATTTATATATACAAAATAATTATATACAGCACACACAAATATATTATGTAAACACAGACTTTTATTTTGGATGCGATTAATCACAATTAATTTTTGCACAGCCCTAGTTTGGATATGCAAATGATGCATTAGCTAATTAAATGATGTGCTAATTTGCATACATGTACAGAACTTGATCTAATTCACGTCGTTTCGTCTGTTTCAGGATCAGTACAAGTTCTGCTATGAAGTGGCGCTGGAGTATCTGAACTCAGGCTAACTGCAGTGTGTGTGTGTGTGTGTGTGTGTGTGTGTGTGTGTGTGTGTGTGTGTGTGTGTGTGTACAGTCGGCTTGTATATCTTTAAAATGAAGACTTCATGAAGAGAAGATTCAACTCCTGCGTCTGTTTCCAGTCCTGCTCCGACACACTTATTTCTGCCTGGTTTTCCAGCAATAATGTCTAAACATTTAAAATCAAGAAACATTTACTGGAGAAGAAGCAAAATGACTGAAGATATTTAAAGTTATCATGATTTCACTCGTTTTCTCTCCTCTAAGCGCTTCAGGAACTAAAACACATGTGGGCGGGGCTTGATTGTGTCTGTGAGGAATTGATTGGACGGTTGTGGTTTGCTATTGGCTGATCTCATGTGAGTGACAGGTTAAAGCCCCGCCCACATCCTCAGAGAAGCGAGAGATACTGCAATATTCCAAGAACGTCACAATTTCATCATGAAGCGAGTTTGCGATTTAAACAAGATCAAATATCTGCCAAAAATCAAAGTAAAAACAAGTAAAAAGTTCTCGTTTTAAGCACAAACTCACTTTTTTGACACGTTTTTGAATGTTTAGATATTTGTGCTGGAAAAAAAGACGTTTTTTAAAAAAAAAATGTGTTTTATGCTCTTATCCACCCGAATGAAGTGTCGTTTATTCACACACACACTGCTGAACTGACAAACGAATGAGAACCTCATGAATATGTCACAGTCTCTAATGAGCCTAATTTGCATATTAATGAGACGTCTGTGCTGGACGGACTGATCGCGCGCGAGTGTTTGATGATGAGTGTAAACATTTAAAACATCGTAACATACAAAGAAGTGACATCATCGACGCGATCGCTCCTTCTTTACTTGCTTTCCTTTCCGTTTTATTGTTTGCACGTGTTTTTAATATTTTGTTTATACTGTAAATATATGAGGTGTGCTGTGATATTTATTCCAGACAATCATCTTGTACTGGTTCATATTGTACATGATCAAATATATTGTATGGATCAACAAATGTCTGCCTGTTCATCACTTACAATCTTTCATTTCTGATGTTTTATCCATTTTTCAGTCCATTAATAAAAATACAGCTGTTCACGTCAGCTCAGGTCCATTAAATAATATCATCAACAGGTGCAAATATTGATGTAAATGTAGACATTAGCATAAAGTAAGATTAATAATTGCTTTATAATTATTTAGTTAACTCATAGAACCTTGTTGTAAACAGTGTCACTCAAAACTTTATTGAATACGACTTTCATCAGACAATGATAACAAACATAAAAAGTTTTGAATGGAAGCCCATAACTACAAAATAAGAAAATTATGCTTTGGTAAATCGAAATTTGGCACAAATATCATTAATTATGATTCACTAAATTGTAATAAGTCATAATGACAGCCATAATTTATTTAATTTTAATCTCATAATTATGACTCACATCATAACTTTGAGTTATATTATAATTATGATTTACAAAAGCATTTTTTTCAAGCATTTTCTTGAGTGATGGAAGTCATTATTAGATAAAACAATTAAAATTAGCACAAGTCACTTAGATTAAAAAAGTTGCTAATGTCTTAAATCATAATTATTTCTTCTTCTTTTTTTAATCTCATAATTATGATTCACATCATAACAGGTGTATCCCAGACAGCAACAACGAGTCGGCCCAGATCCGGTGCACGTGAGATCCACAGTGATGCTGCCGTCTGGGATCTTTTCTACTAATCCAACATCATATATATATATATTTTTTTTTTTTTTTTTTTTGTTAAACGGACAATCTAACCTACGAAAGCTCCCATAGACTTTCATTGAGGGGGTGAAAACTTTTGTAGGCTACATTAAGACTTAATAGTCCAGTTCGGGTGTCGGTCAAAAATTACCAATTTTTTTTTCTCAATGAAATGATTGTAGGCCTACTATATTTTTTATTTATTTATTTATTTATTTATTTTACTCTTACGAAAGTTATCCGTTCGTTCTCCACTCGATAAAAATTTGTCGTCGACACGTTGATTTTTCGCCGAGATATTTGCGATTTTCTCCCGAGCTCGTGGCGCCATTTCGTGCGGCCGACGGTTTTCGGCTAATATCTCCGAGGATAATCCGCCAATGACAAAATGACAAAGCGCATATGGTTTTGTTCAGTTCGGCGAGACGGTTCGAAGGAGTCCGGTTTCCGGCAGATACGTTGAGTTTTCGCTGAGATATTTGCGTTTTTCTCTTCCGGGGGGGCTTTGGGGGCCTGTATCTCGGGCCCCCGGGGGGCCACGGTGCTGGGGGTGGTCTCTTTCAAAAGGTCTCGGTCCGTTCTCCACTCGATAAAAATTTGGCATCGACACGTTGATTTTTCGCCGAGATATTTGCGATTTTCTCCTGAGCTCGTGGCGCCATCTCAGAGCGCGGCCGGCGGTCGGGTTTTCGGCTAATATCTCCGCGAATACTCCACCAAAAATGACGAAACGCAATATTTGCAATTTAAGGCCTACAGAAGAGTCTGCATGATACAGTGGTGGGCAGTGTGTAGAGCCAACATTTCCTTTTTATTTGTTGCATGAGTGACACAAATGACACAGGGTTAAATTCGTTCCCTATATGAGTCTTCAACAGAAAATAGAGTATTTTGAAGGAGAAGAAATCACGGGGGGAAATATAACTTGCTACTTAAAGAAAAATGATTTAATGATGATCCCCCCACGCCTTTCCCAGATAGCAAACTGACATTGAATCAACGTGGAAATATGACATCGAAACAACGTTGATCTGATATTGTTTTGCTCATCGAATTAACGTTGAACCAACGTCAGACGCGTCATTCTTTCAAAACTAACGGAAAATCAACTTGAAATCAACGCGTTGTTTCAACGAAAGCAAACCAATTTTCGATTTTCATTTGGCTTTGAAGAATGCAGCGTCTGACGTTGGTTCATTCGATGAGCAAAATCAACGTTGTTTCGATGTCATGAGAGACGTCGTTTCCACGTTGATTCAATGTCAGTTTGCTGTCTGGGTTAGCATTATGCTAAATCAGCAACATGTTAAATCTTGTTAACAAAACATGTTAACTTATTCTAGTAACATGCTAAAACATGCTAGCAATGTGTTAAATAATGCTAACAACATGTTATTGTTACAAATCCTGATATGATTGTAAAGCGCTTTAGGCTACATATGAAAGTGCCATATAAGTGCCAAATGCATGAACATGTTAGCCTATTAGCATGAATATGTTCAATTAGTTTTTATTTTGTACGTTCTGACTTCAAATTTCAAGCTTTTTAAAGTTATATTATAAGTTCAGACCTGGCTTTATCAAGTCAACGTCAAAGTTTGTCATCATTTACTCCTCTTGCTTAATCATCTGAATTGCAAACCGGCAGCTCCCTCCAAATATAATGAAACTATTTATCTCGAACTCTGTTGTGGAAAATACCATGTGTAAACCTTAATCAAACAATTTAATTATCAATTTAAAGGGCATTTAAATACAGGGGTTGGACAATGAAACTGAAACACCGGCCAATGTTGGAGGTTTCACATCTATATGCCTGGCGGCCAATCTTCAGAGTGAAGCACGGGTGGATCAGTGATGGTTTGAGCTCCAATATCATGACAATCCTGATTGTATTTGATGGACACGACACTGCCGAGGACTACCAAACCCTTCTGGAGGATCATGAGCACCTGATGCTCAAACCGTGTATCATGATCGAGCCCGTTCTCATCCCAAAGCGCTATATATATTGGATATTTACGCTTTTGCAAAAGCGTCCTATATATGGCGCTTTGGGATGAGAACGCGTTGCATGATCATGCACCAACACACACAGCAAGACTTGTGACAGAAGGGTTTGATGAAGATGAAAGTGACGTTGAACATGCACAGTCATCAGATCTAAATATTATTGAGGTGTTTTGGAGGAGCGAGTCCACCAGCATCATATAGTGACCTGGACACTGTTCTGGAAGAGGAACGGCTCATAATCCCTCTGGTCACTGTGAAGGACTTCTATCTGTCATTCCCAAGATGAATTGGTGCTGTATTTGGATGCAAAATGAGGCCCTCACCATACTAACAAATTATTGTGTTGTAAAACCAGGTGTTTCAGTTTCATTGTCCAACCCCTGTATCTGTATGATATTTCGCTATAGCCACATTGGACCAGCGGTTTGGAAACGGATGATTTGGCTGTGGCGCCATCTACTGGTCAGAAGCAGGAATTGATTCGCCGTGTGACTCTCACAGTGCATTATGGGATTGAATGAGTGCGCTCGATAACGTCCACAGTGGTTTCGGACACCACTAAATGTCTGTCAGCTCAAAGAATGGCCTTTTAAGGGTATATGGATTGATTTCGGACACAGGCAAACTGAGGAATGGTGATGGTGTGGATACTGAGTTTTCATGGAAACAGAGGCTAACAGGAACCAAAACCACAGCAAATAACAAAAGAAACAGCAAGACTAAACAATATCAAAATAAGCGAGGGAAATCGTGACATCTGGAAATGATGAGATCTCTGTATAAACTTTTACATTAAACTCTTTTCCATGAAAGCGAATATCGTCAAGATCAAGAAAATTAAACACAAAAAAGCATCATAACTGCATATGGTGTGTTCACCGTCTGCGTGATTCATCTTCTGAACGCGCACACATGCACACACACACACACACATTACAATCAGACTATGAGCACAGAACACAAACACACACACACACACACACTCACATTCTGCTGTTAGATTTGTGTTCTGTGCTCATTAAGTCTGACTGTAATGAGGAAAGCGAGTGTGTGTTTGTAATCAGAGCTTGAGTTTGAGATTCCACAGGGTTAACACTAGTTAAATATAACCTGCAAGAGACTGTGATGGACACACACACACACACACACACACACACACACATGGATGAGTTATATCACAGTCTGGATTAAAACAAAGTTTTCAGAAAAAGAGAACATTTTATCTCAAGCATACTTAGGCTATATCAAAATGTTATTCATGGGAACCGGAAGTAGTTCGTATTTTACTCTGGCTTTCAACTGTTTAAAAATATTAATCCCCTATCTGTCTTATCATAAGGAATATTGCGTCATTATACTATAGGCTAGTTAAATTTAGTAGGCTAATTATAGGGAGGGTAAGCCCATGTTTGACAAATGAGAAGGCTGTGCTATTTGAAAACAACAGTTATATTCAACTTTTAAGCTATCTTTTGTTTTTATTCCTTTTTTATATAAATGTTAATTTGTAACATTATTATTATTATTATTGGTTAAATTTAGTATGTAAATAATATGTAAACATCGTGATGTTATAATTAAGTTTATTTACAAATAAACTTAATTATAACATCACGATGTTTACATATTATTTACATACTAAATTTAACCAATAATAATAATAATAATAATGTTACATTATTACATTATTATAAAAAAAATAAAGGAATAAAATCAAAATATATAAATATATTTTGATTTTATTCCTTTATTTTTTTTTTATAATAATATTAATTGATAACTAACTGTAACATTATTATTAATATTTATTGAACAAAAAGTAAAAACTGCGCGCGCTCGGTCCGAGGGGAGTGTGTTGCAGGTTGCTGGAGGCCGGCGAGCGCGTTCACGGTTCTGCGCATGCGCTTTTCAACGAGGGGAGGGAGGTAAACAAGATGGCGGCAGCCTTGAAGCAGCAGCAGCGGTGAAGAACAGACGCGAGAAAATACTCGAATAAAGAGCAGAACAGGAATATAAGCTTGAGTTCCAGTCCGTCGTCGAGCTGTGTTGATGAGAGCAGCTTCAGGTCAGTGTGTTTGATGAGCTTGTTCTCTGTCAGGGGTGTGTGTTAGCCGCAACCGCTAACCGCTATTGATAAAACACTCGTTTGCATCGACACAAACATCGCGTTTGTCACTCAAATCCCTAACTTTACACGTCGGATAACTCGCATTAACTCAGCACGACACGCAAATCTGAGTGTGTGTGCGCGAAGCTGCGTGCTGTGATCGATTATCCGCATTACACGATCAGATGATCGATCAATCAAACATCTGATGTTTCATTCTCTTCATATCGTGTCAGAATGACAGACCATTTCCGCAACATAACTGGAAGAACTTGCTTTAAATCATCATTATAATCATAATTTTGACTTTTAACATGTCATACCGATGATTTAGTGTCATAAATGTCGACGTTTTTATGTCATAGATATGACCCAACAATCAGAATTATGACTTAGTAATCTATAATTAAGCATTAATCTGTATTAATTTCGAGTTAGTATGTCACAATTTTCAACTTTTTATGAAACAACATGACTTTTATCTTATAATTATGATATTCCGAATTTCCGAAGCACATTTGTTTCTTTTATGTGGCAGATGGATGTTATTTCTGGATTGTGTGTTTATTTATCTTTTTTTTTATTATTACTGATGATCACATGATACTCCAATGAATGCGATTGAATTACTATAGTAGCATATCCAGTTGTCAGTCAAATATAACATAATATAATTAAGGGATTTTCAATCGTGTAAATGCCACGGAGCCCCAAAACCCCTAAAATTCAAAGTAATTCATAATGTAAATAAGGATTAAATATGAATATTTAGTTTCTTTTACATTATATTACTTTTTTACACACTATTATGTTTGAGGTATTATTTTAATCAAATTTTATTAAATTAAATCCGTTATTTTATTCTAATATGTTCATTATTTCAATCAAGGGTTATGCATTTATTTATTTAATTATTATTTAAATCATAATGTATGTATTGTAATCAAATTGAGGCTAGTTATTTAATGTTTTCTTCATTATTTATGTATTTGTACTGTGTTTTTTCACTCCTATGCGAACCCCAGTTTGGAATATAATTAATATACGTGTCAGAAAGTGTGCTTGTGTTTCACAATATAAGATGGTTAAGCCCTCAAACACACTCATACTTATATTAAACAATATCCGTGGCTCTTCTTAACGAATGAATCTTGATATCTATATTTTTGACACGCGTGTGTGAAACATTGAGGCGTGTTTCATCATAAGCAGATTGTGATGACATCATGAGGGCCTTTGATTAATCTTGCGTCTTATTTCTCTTTCTTCTAGGTGTTTATTTAGGATCTTGAGCTCGGATTTCCCGTCATGCTGAAGTGAAATCCCCAATCCTGGTTCGCGCGCTTCCGGAGCCGTGTTTCCCATCGGCCTGATTCGATTCGTCATGTTCACGCGGAGATGTCCATAGATCCAGACGTCGGATAATCGGACCTCGTGACCATCCGTTCCAGAGCTTTCGAGACGCGATGCTGCGGTTTAACAGGCGTTTATCGCTCGTGATGATGTTCTACTGACCGCTCTTCCCCAATCAGAACTGCTGCTCCGTTGCGCCGGAATACACACATTCCCGACGACGGGCGATTGGGAAAGCGAGAAGATGAGCATGGGCGGAGAGCTCCAGCATCTGGACTACCTGACGGAGAACGAGCTCATGGGGATGGACACCTTCATCCACCGCATCGACTCCACCGACGTCATCTACCAGCCGCGGCGCAAGCGCGCTAAGCTGATCGGGAAGTACCTGATGGGAGATCTGCTCGGCGAGGGGTCGTACGGGAAGGTGAAGGAGATGCTGGACTCCGAGACTCTGTGTCGCAGAGCCGTTAAGATCCTGAAGAAGAAGAAACTCCGGAGGATTCCCAACGGAGAGGCCAATGTGAAGAAGTAAGAGCGCTTCCTTGCTTTATCTTGAAGTTGTCTGAATCAAAGGCCCGTTCACACCTAGTTTGATCCAGATTCAATATGGATTACATGAGACTAGGGCTGGGCGATATGGCCAAAATGTCATATCTCTGTATTTTTTGGTTAAATGGAAATATCGGCAATTTGTACATTTATTTCTATTTGGATAAAGAAAATCTGTTTTTATTATATATAAGCAATGTTTATATTGATATATACAAATATAGTGAATGTAATGTAGGCTCTGCAATATATTATGTGCTAAAATGTGGTTAAAATTACATTACGTTGTAACATTACAATCTAAAAACAAAAAATAATGCTTTTGTTTTTTAAATTGACTAAAGGTTAAACTAAAAGCACAAACTAATTGTATTAGCCCCAAAAATATAGCCTACTTGTAGGTTTAAAATTAAAGGCCCGTTCACACCAAGTTTGCTCCAGTTCTGATCTCGAATCACTTTGATACTTGATCGATTTTAGGAAGTTGTTGTGTAACTTTCAACATACCTTCTGATGTTCATTCGTGTGTATTTGCTGCTGTATCTAGAAGAGATGATCGGTTCTGCAACGAACTAAGGCGCATTAAAGAGCCACTAAAACATTTCAGAGATGCACTGATATGAATATTTTGGCCTATACATTTGTGTATTCCTGTCAGATCGACAGAGGGTTATTAAAGTAAAAAATGTATGTTCTTGAATGTAACTCGACGCCCTCACCTCATTTAGTATGTGCGGTTTCATGATGATGGGTGTTGATGTTTTCCTACATATTTGGCACAAGACGACAGCCTTTAGTCATATTTCGTTAACGTCAAGCAGCTTTTAGTCATTTTAATGGTTAGTAGGGCTGGATTTCTCGGTATTAATCGATTCTCATTTTTACGAACCGATATCGATTCTTAAATCTCAAGAATCGATTAGTCATCCTGTTTCATTTGAATGAATGGGACGTTGTATCGCGGCTGCGCGCATCCAAAAAAAATCGCAATAATCTTTGTCCTTTGTTACTATTGATATGAAACAAAGTCTCAAATTTCAAATTACGTCCATTTTCTTTAGAAATTCAAAAACATAAATAGCGTTTTGTCGCTGTGGCGTGAGATCGCTCTGGAGAAGCAGCAGCGCTGATCTCTCTTCCGGCTTAATAATACCAGTTACAGCGCCAAATAAACATGAATGAGCATCTGAAAGTGTGTTAAAGATAGAGTACAACTTATCGAAAGCCGGATCACGTCACATTGATTCGCTCAATCAGCGTTTCAACCGTGGAAAGACGTCAGTTAAACAGCTTATAATCAATGTATCGTCATATTTACCTCAGAAAACCCACATCAACTCGTTAGTCAGCTAGAAAAAATAACTCTAGAGAGGAGCATTTTGCTAAATATATACACCATATTACATATGCATTATAATCTTAATGTTCTTTAATATTTAATGCAAATTTGAATAAATCTGGCAAGTTTTTATGACAGTCACCATTTAAATGTTTATATTTCATATAATCTTCTTATTATAAAAATAAATAAAAGTGTAATTTAAGTGTTTGTATAGCTACAAAACAGTTGATTATTACCTTCATATTAGACTAATGAAGTCTATAGGCTACAACTAGACTCCCATAGTTTACAGCATTAGTTAGAGATTTGATTTCCTTGAGAAAATTTGCCATTTATTGTAACTGATATCCAAAATAATCGATATTGAATCTAAATCGAATCGAATTGCAAGCTTGTGAATTGAAATCGAATCGAATTGTGAAATTTGTGTCAATACCCAGCCCTAATGGTTCGTAGACAACAGTTGGAAAACCGTGAGAAAATCTACAATTGTTTTTTTCTTCCCGTTTGAGCGTTCGTTCGTATTGCGTCACATGACCGAAGAGGAATGCCTCGTGGGTTGTTATGTTGACTTTAAACTTTAGAAATGCCTCATCTTTAGGCGGTGTTCGCTCTGTTCCTCTGTGCTCTGCAATATCATCTTCCTGCAGTTTAATCACACAGAGCAGTTAAATTAATTAAAATGATGTGCAGTGAAGCCTTGGGCTTCTGCTTTAAATAGACCAGAGCTTTTGGACCGGCGTCAAACCCTCGCATGCCAGCACACGTGTGTTTGGGCTTTAGTTGTCTTGGATCTTGGAAGGAAGTGTTGTGCGATTAGTCCACGTGTGTTCGCTGTTATAAGGCGGCGTCCTACCTGGAAAAACTCATTCATTATTTATTTAAAACTCGCTACGCAACTCGCACGTCGCCGCACAGGAAAACCTTCAGAATACACAGTCAAACCAACATTTATTCAGACTCCTTCAAACACTAAACTTTAGGAAATGGTATTAAAATATGACGAGAACTCCGTTATTAAATGATATTTTACTGGTTTTGTCCGTCCTTCTGACCGTCTCACACATGAATTATGTTGAATATCTAAATTCATCTAAACAATTAGATAATAATAGCATGCGTAAGTTTAGCCGATAACTGATAATGAAGTCTCGTGAACGACACCCAATCAGTTTAGAAATTTATTATAATTTTCGCATGATCTGCGGTTTGTGCACCCAGAAGAATATAACATCTAAGATGCACTGATGAAATGGATCTGGCCAAACTATGATGGCAAACATCAGTCCTGAGTCTTCAAATGTTTGTGTTTATTGTGTGTTTATCTATTGTTTAGCTGGACTTCCGCTAGCAACTCATTAACAACAAATTTATATTGAAGTATTTGCATCTATTCAACCTTTAGAGGATGAGGATGAGGAAGGTCTGTTATTTTAGTCTTGTTATATCAAAAAATTCTTTAATCAAGATGCATTTACTAGATGAGTGAATGCCTTAAGATATTATGTCCTGTTTTCTGGGGGAATTCATTAAAATTAAGTGAGTTGTTGATGCTTAAAAAAAGCAAAATTATCTGCCAACGGGGTCAGAAAAATGTTTACTCAAACAGGAACAAGATTATTTCTCTGACCCCATTGGCAGATCATTCAGCCAAAACTCACGTAATTTCCCCAGAGAACAAGACTTAATCTTATGTCATTTTTCTGCTTCACTAAATACGTCTTGGATTAAGAAATGTTTGATATTTGGACTGGACATTTATTTAAGACATTTTAATGAATTCTAATACATGCAGTTTCATGCTAGACAGAAAGTGTGTGTGTGAGGGTAACTTTTCCTATAATAACAATTATTTCTGTCCCAAATCCCCTTTAATATGTCAACAAAAAACAAATGAGAGTTTTGAACATTTCATCCAGTGTTCAGATTCCTGTTCTGGAAATGTATGCAAATTAGTGCACGCATATTTAATTAAATAATGCAAAACAAATCTCTTCAGAAGTCTAGTAATACAAAAAAGTGCAATTGAAGAGTTCAGATGCAAAAGCCTCTAAATGCCATTTGAAATTTTCTTCTGAAATGACCATTTTTTATCAAGCTTGTATATTTAAGTTCAGTAATTTTACTTAAATGACAAATAATAGGTAATCTTCATTGCCATTTAAGTGAAATTACTGAACTTAAATATACAAGCTTGATAAAAATGGTCATTTCAGAAGAAAATTTCAAATGGCATTTAGAGGCTTTTGCATCTGAATTCTTCAATTGATAATGTAATCTATCAACTGGATAACTATGGCTATATCTATTAGTAAATGTGTTGACCGTGTTCACCTGTGTCTTGCTATCACTAGCCATTTCTGGCTAAAGAAGATCGTTCCAGTCAGGAAATGTGAAAGCTTCTGCATGTTTTCTCATTGTGGTTGGTTGTTGTCCAAGTGGGTCAGATGGCTGATAAACACATGCACTAGTGTGTGTGTGTGTGTGTGTGTGTTTGCATCAGCTCAAGGCTATTTCAGTCGAGTGGAAACACGGTCTGTCTCTCTGCTGATCTCGTCACTTTATAATAATAATAATATCTCGCTCGCTCTTTCCTCATACTTCGTCACAGTGTGTCCTGATCCAAACTTCAGTGAATGTTCACTTGCACTCTTAAAAATAAAGGTTCATTTCATCAGCAATTATTTTTAGTCTTAGTCCTCCTGTCAAATGTAATTTTCATAAGATTTAGTAGGGATGCACTGAAATATAAACGTTTTGGCCGATACCGATAATTCTTAATATTTAAAAGCCGATAACCGATATATCGGCCGATAAACTTAAATCCAAGTTTGTGTATATTTTTTTAGAGCCTCATTTCGAAACAAAAGTCTCAGCATGAAAATCCACGACCCAAACACACGATTATAATTTTATGTAGCTGATATGATAGACTTGCACTGCAATTTACTGTATTTTCCTTTTTTGAAATATTTCAATCATATTTCAAGCGATTCATAATCATCATATTGAACAGTGTGCAGCTGAAGGAAATAATACATTATTTATCGGTTTTATTATATCAGACACATTTTCTTGCATTTTCTACGTGAAAAAATAGAGCCAGACCGATTTATCGGCAGGCCGATAATTTCTGCCGATATTAGGCATTTTCCAAACTATCGGTATCGGCAGTTATAATGGCCGATAAATTAATATTTCAAAAATAAAATAAAAACGGACGAAACACTCTTAAACCATGTCATGAGTGTTGGAGTTGTGTAGTTTGTCCACCAGAGGGCACTCTACACCGTCCCTGTTGGCAACACTCGTGTATAACGCGCCACACATCCTGCAACCTGCTGATCCAGTAATGTAGGGACTAATTATTATTTTATTTATCAGAACTTTAATATATTTTCATGTTCCTCTGTTCTGTTGTGACAATAAAAGAAACAAGTTTCTTTTTAAAGTGCAGCGTAAAGTGCATTCAGCGTACACTTACATGGCCTTGTTTAAACAAGTATGATGTAGGGCTGGGCGATATATCGAGTATGTACGATGTATCGTTATATTTTTTGAAACGATATGGAATGAGGCAATACCGTTTATATCGATACAGTAGTTTGATATGAGCACATCTGAAAAATAGCGGAGGTTGCAGTGTGAGCTGCTGCAGTGAAAGTAGCTAGGCTACGTAGTACAATTTGTCCTAAACATGACACAAGCTTTAATTGCGTCAAAATCACTTTGATATAGTTAACAAGTTTAAGGCAGCTTGCCGCCCGGTCAAGTGCTCTGACAGACACTGTTGCTGACTGACAGATACTTGCGCTGTTTAATGCGTTTGAGATGTGCTTTCCTCAGTGCTCAACTTACATTTCACAGTTATATTCTCCATCTGTAAATGTTAGAAAGTAAAGCAAATATGTCCATTTCACAACAAATATGTCCATGTCAGAAGAGGACGAGCTTCTGCAAGTGAATCTCCGCTAAAATTCATGCTTCCTTGAACGAGCGCCGGCGCGCGCATGCGCGTGAATAGTACTACGTAGTACGCAATAATTCTGACTAAAATAAACATATTGCTAAAATATTTGTTGTTGGAGAAAATAAATGTGCCATATGTGGAATTTTAAACCTACAAGTATATATTTTTAATGAAAGTGAAAGTGATTATAATGGGGTAATCAAATGCAGGCTAATATAATTAGTTTGTGCTTTTGTTTTTGTTTTTATTTTCGTTTTTAGTTTAGCTTTTAGTCAATATAAAAACAAAAGCTTTTTGCACATAATATATTGCATAGCCTATATTATATTTGTTTCCATATCCTTCAATATCAACATTGTTTGTATATCATTGGGCCGAATGTGAATATATATATATATATATATATATATATATATATTTTTTTTAATATAAAGAATTTCTTTATCTAAATAGAAAACGTAGAAAGTACCGAGATGTATATCGTATATCGCCATTTGACCAAAAAATATCGAGATATGATTTTTTGGCCATATCGCCCAGCCCTAGTATGATGCACTTAAATCTAGGTAAAGTTCACGAAAACCAAGCAAAAACAACTGAAAATAGCATAAATATCTTAGTAATAGTAATAAATGCTTAAAACTAGACCAAACATTTAGTGAAGATTGCATTTAAAACTGGAATATTTAACCTTAAATTCAGCTTATTTAAATCTAAAGATGGACAATAACCTGAAAATAGATACATTCTTAACAACCCAATAAATTAATAACTTTAGTACTTCGATTTAAGTGTATCCTACTTGTTTTAAGAAGGGAATTTTTTGCAGTGTAACAAAAAATGAATCATATTTGAACTTTTCTTAATTAAGATTCTTGAAATTTTAGAGGTGGTGTTATTATTAAAATTAGCATAATCTAATCAAACATACAAACAAAATGAGCTGAAATAAAACACCAATATTGTTAAATTAAGATTTATATTCTAGTTTGTAATGTGTTTTATAATTAAAAAAAAAAAATGAATCTTTCATACCAAAAAACTAGATATATTTTCCTTTTTATAGACGATTGTGTATTTTATTTTATTTTCTTAGATGTCAGTTTTTGCAGTTCCTGTTGTGTGGGTGTAGACTCTGACTTAAAGACGGTCCAATATCTAAACCGGTTCCCAGTTCCCCCGGCCTGAACACACCAGTATTTCCAGTATTAATCTTGAAGAATATGGCTGTAATAATATCACAGAATGCAACAATCTGTATCATGGGTAGTTCACACAAAAGAAAAATACTGTCAGTATAAATGCAAGTTGTCAGTACTACATTAAACGACTGTATAATGCTCAATATAACGTGTAATAGTTCAATAGTGGGTTATTGTGATAATAGTGGCCTACATTATTTTAACCATGTCTAGTTGCAAGCATTCGTCTGAAATAATTCTCTATTTTCAGCTTCAGAATCATCAATATTTTTACTCTGGGGTGTCTATTATCATTAATATTCATTATTACTATTATATATTATTGTGGAACATCCTCCAAAAACGGCTTCATCCGTGTGTAATGAACTCGTTCGGTGTGTTACCAAGCTGATCTGTGATCATTTAGGCCTTTAGCGTTTTCAGGCCACCCTTAAAAATATTCTTGTTTGCCGTAACCCGACCGACCCTGTCAATTTAGGGCCGACCCAATTTTTTTTTTTTTTTCCTTTTAGTCCGACCGACTTGCCGGTTGTAACTTGCGTTTAGACCGACCGATTTTTTTTTTTACTCTTCAAACGACTAATTCAAATTCGATAAAATAATATTAATTATATTTTAGTTAGTATTTTGAAAGTTGCTTGTGTCTACATAGCCTACAAACGTAGGCTACGTTCTTTCTTAAATAAAAACCCTTGGCGTCATAGTCATCAGATTATGTTTACACCATTGGTTTAACGTTAAGCGTGTCACTATATGGCTTGTACGTTCGCTCGTTTCAGTGTTCCCGCTTGGTACCCGGTATTAAAAGGGCAACGGGGCTGAATATCAACCATTTCTATATATAATAAAAATATTAAACAATTTGTCTGTGATGCAATTTTGCTATTCGCAGTCCAGAAGAGAGAGCGATCTCTCACCCGGAGCCACAGCGCGCACAGCACGACAGCCCTGCTTAATGAGTGACAATGAGGACAGAACGTGGTTACACTTTAGATCTGGGATATTATTCTAATTGTATTTTAGATTTACGCTTTCAAAGATTATAAAAAGAAGATATTTGAGATGAAACCATTACAGTCAGACGCATTCTGTCTAGCGCAACTTCCTTCCCTTCACAGCGTTGCGCTGTCATTTCTTCCTAAACCCCAAACGTACCGTCAGAATCAGCACGATCGGTGATTGTTGTAAAATGCAGTCTGTACTGTTGCTAAACTGCGGACGCGTTCAATCATTAAAAGAGCTATTAAAAGCACAAAAGTCTGCGCAAGAGACGTTGTTCACGACGCCCGACGCGCGCTCCGAAATGCACTAAAATGAGACAAGAAAAGTAGGCTATCGCCTCATTTTGGGCTTCATGTGCGCATCTAAACCATCAAATATACATAAAATATAAAATGACCTGCTCTGAGATTCATTTAAACACAGTTTATGTCTTAATTGGATGTAAATAGTTGGGAGAAAATGATGGTGCATCAGTCATCTATTACAGTAGAGTTCTGCATTCGGTCTTAAAGGGGCAGTAGTCTAATAAACGTGACGATTGAGCCAATGCGAATCAAACAACAAAAGGCAGATAAAAATCACTCACAGCTCTTGAATGAATAACTTAAACTTTAATAAGCATTAATCTAACTATGATAAACCATGCAGTGTAATTTTACATTTGATTACTAGCTAAATTAAATGTCTTTTCAGAGAGAGCGACAGACTTAACTGAAAAGTAGCTAATTTTAGACCTTCCTGAAATTAAAGCACTGTGTATATAGGCTAATTTATATCTTTGTTTAATTGTATTCTTTGTTTGACCATGTGTTTGTACTTGTTTTTGCTTATCCCATGTATATATGCATAACAAATAGATATTTTATACATTTTGTGACTAGCCTAAAATGTAACTGGTCGTATTTTGCATTAACACCTAGCGGTGGATGCACAGTTTGAAGACCCAGTCAGTGACGTCACAATATGCTTTTTTTTTTTTTAAATTCACGATCACCATCTCCAAAATTGTACCTTTTTTTTTTACACTGAATCTTGGAAAAAAAAATATAGACCTACCTACCGACCCTTTTTTTAAAAAAAATTGCTGTTACTGCAAACCAAAATATTTTTAAGGATGGCCTCATATGTCATAAATGTGTTTAGGTCTGTAATATAATCTGAGTTTTTATGATGTATTGAATAATGTGTGTTGTTGTCCTGCAGGGAGATTCAGCTTCTGCGACGACTACAACACAAGAACGTCATCCAGCTGGTGGACGTGCTGTACAACGAGGAGAAGCAGAAAATATATCCTTTACACCGAGTGTGTGTGTGTGAGATGCTATAACCCACAATGCTGTGCTTTCAATTCCAGTGTGTATTTTTCTTGCTCATGAAAGTGCAACTCTGTCATATCGGCTGATATCTGTCATGCATAAAATTAGACTGAGAACATCATTATAATTGTGTGTTTGGGTGAGACTTTTGTTTTGTAATCAGGCTTTTAAAAACTATATTAAAATTTGGATTTAGGTTTATCGGCCATCACACATAAAGAGTTTCAGCCAAAATGTTTATATCAGGGCATCTAAGAATGGAAATGTAATGAAAAGTAAAGTAAAGCGTGTTGCATTCAGGCAGGGTTCCTACAAGCTGCTTAGAGTACTCGAATTTGCCTGGAAAACCCTTGAAAATATTCATATTCTCGAAAATGTACTTGGAAAAGTGCTTGAGTTATTTAACTACAATATGTTTTTATATTATTCATTCAGCAGACACTTTTATCCAAAGCGACCTACTAACAATAGGACAACAATGTGCTTAAGTGTTATTAATCGTACGTGTATTTAATTTATTTTTTTAAGATTATAGATATTACGGAAGCCTTGAACCGCGACGTAAAAAAACAAAACCTAGCATTTTGAGAATAAAGTCGAACACGCATTTACACACAATCCTTCTTGTAATTCTGACTTTAATCTTTTTTATTATTGTATTGCGTTTCAGGGCTTTCGTAAGATATAGAATAGAAAAAATAAATAAATAAAAAAGATATAGAATAGAAGATAAAGTGTGAGTATTAATCCGTGTGATAATCCCCCATCAGACACTTCCTCAATACCAAGCCAACATTATTATATAAAATATTATTTATTGAACAGTAATATCCATAACTTTGTATTTAATATATATTATTAAATTAGTTGTATTTATGATTAGGGTTGGGTATCGTTTGAATTTGAACGATTCTGATTCCGATTCCTTGTTTCGATTCCGGTTCCTAACGATTCTCGATTTCGATTCTTTTAAGAGGCAGGGTCAAAAAAGTTTAGCTAACCTTGCTAACCAACGGCCTTTCTGAAGGAAATACTCCTTCTGTCACAAATACTTGTCACAAATTTTGCATTTTGCCGAGATTTCGTAAATTTTTTGAAAAGTGAAGCCACACTTTGGACCGCCGACGTAAGCTACTCATGTTCGACTCGCGCGGTTATGCCAACACTTCCAGTAGACGCTTCTTCGTTGGTGTTGTTCAGCGGTTTCTTCTTCCGCTCGGCGGACTGTGAATATCGAAACTAGGAATCGAAATTTTAACTTTTGAACGATTCCGGGAAAAACGAAAAGTTAGTCTCGGTTCCAATCGATACTCGATTATCGATACCCAACCCTATTTATGATATCGTATATTTGTATTTTGAGATAAAAAAAATCCTGAAGTTGTTGTTTGATAAGTGTGATTCTCTAATTGAAAAAGTAGTGCTGTACGAACGCTGCGACTGCGATTAGTGTTTTCTCCGAGTCCGACGCTGTTCTGTAGAACTAAATGTGAATTGAGTCGTTGTGTGGTTTTGGTTGTTTGTTCCTTGACGTGTTCGCCTCACGTATATGGTGATGGAGTATTGTGTGTGTGGGATGCAGGAGATGCTGGATAGCGTTCCAGAGAAAAGATTTCCAGTGTTTCAAGCTCACGGGTGAGACGATACACACACTCCTCTGAGAACACACACACACACACACACTCCTCTGAGAACACACTAGTCGTCGACCGATATGGTTTTTTTACGCCGATGCCAATACCGATCTTTTGAAATCCGTGTCGGCCGATTAATGCTACCGATTTATTTTGGCCGATATTTGCTTGGTTTTTTAACCTCTATTTGAAAGATAAAATGTCAAAGAAATGATAATTACTTAACATAGACAAACTTTCTCAACAAAAACATTTTATCCTCTCAAAAAATGTCCTGAAACATGTATTTTTGGTTTGTTTTGTTTGTTGACGGACAAAGACAAATGGACATAACCTAATTATCACAAAAAAGTGATGGACTTTAACCCTTATGCTGCATTAGGGACATTTTTGGTCTTTTGCAGTTTAATTTCTTTGACCATTTTGGCTGTTTTAATGCAAATGGTATGAAATTTGGCAAAATTGTGACTTTTTGGATACATGTAAAAAATGTGATCCCATTTTGCAAAATATGTATAACACACACTGTGTAGATCAAATAGTAACACTCAGCACCATAAAGACCAAAAATGGCCCATTGAAACCCATTAAAACGTGTCAGTAATACATGAAACATGATTTTTGCACAAACATCCTTTCATTTTGAAGCAAAAGCATTATATTTGCATTATATAGTGTATTCCACCAGATGACGTCACTACATATTTATTCCCTATGGGTGGAAATGCACCTTATTTTAGGCAATAGGCAATGTTTAATAGGTGGCCATTTTTGGTCTCTAACGCGCTAAGTGGGATTTTTTGCAAAGTGGGACTGTGATAATCCAAATCTAAAGTTTTCTCTTTGCATTTAGTTTATTGAAAATAATTGAATTTTTGTGTTTTTTCCTCTTATACAAATCGATGGTTTCGCAAACAAAACTGGTAATTAAAGGGTTAAAATCCTGAAATTGAATACATTTTTAGTAGTTATGATGAGGACTGATGCTGGTTAAAAGATTTAACTTGGTAAAAGTGGAAAATAATAATAATATATAATATTTTAGGCAATGTTTAATATGTGGCCATTTTTGGTCCTTAATGCACTCAACGGTGTTAAAAATCTAATGCAGCACAAGGGTTAAATGTTATTTTTTTTATATATAAGATTTGTTATATTTAATTTAATTTAACTTCTAACAATAACGTATTTCTGCTGCTCACTCGGCTGGAAAATGACTCTAGCGGCAGCTCGCGTCAAACACGTGTTCCACGACAACACTAGGTTGCCCACAGATGCGCCCGCCTAATAATCGGCTTGATATACTTGGATATTGGCTGATGCCGATTATGTTAAAAAATGCCAAAAACCTGTAGAACACACACACACTCTCCTCTGAGAACACACATTTATTCAAAGCAGTGGGCCGAGCTCTTAGTGCAACTCGCAACCAAACCACTAGATGTCGCTAAAATCTACACACTGCACCTTTAAAACCCTGATATTCACCACAGCGGGACTTTAACGTTGCGTTTGACGGGTAAAGCTGTAGATTGTAAATGCGCTAATGAATGATGTCTCCTTCAGGTACTTCTGCCAGCTGCTGGACGGCCTCGAGTACTTGCACAGCCAGGGAATCGTACACAAAGACATTAAACCAGGGAATCTGCTGCTCACTACAGACGGGGCGCTGAAGATCTCCGACCTGGGGGTGGCGGAGGTGAGCCCGGACACACACACAAACACCATCACAGTCTGTGGATGTGAACTAGTAAAATCACACACATCACATCTGAACACAAGTCGCCATCATTATACATCAGATTCCAATCGGATACACACAATCAGATTTGGACTGAGCTTTCCTGGAGCTCGGACACTGTAGCGCTCGCAACGGCATGGTCATGGGTTCGATTCCCAGGGAAAGCAAGAACGGATAGGAATGTAAATGTGTAGCTTGAGATGCGTAAATGACCGTGTGAACGTGGCCTTAGTCACGTGGGGCGGAAGTCTGAGTAAAGTGTCTCCTGTTGACCTCTGACCTCCAGGCGCTGCACCCGTTCGCGGAGGACGACACGTGCCGCACGAGTCAGGGGTCGCCAGCCTTTCAGCCGCCAGAGATCGCCAACGGCCTGGACACGTTTTCAGGGTTTAAGGTGGACATCTGGTCTGCCGGGGTCACACTGTGAGTTCATCACACACACAAATATTATTATTTATTGCTTTATCGTTATTATGCAGTAATAACAAAAGCAAATTAGAACAATAATAAACAATACACAATATAAAGAGCTACATTAAAACGGTGACGGTCAGTTAAACTAGTTTAGAGTTCTTCAAAGAATTTAGATGCATATCGAAAGCTTTCTTAAATTTAAAAAAAGGAGTTTTTGAAAATTTGCACTTGTGAATGTAAAAATTGGCAATCGACAAATTTAAAATTAAAGGGGTCTAGTTTCAGACCACACGTTTTTTGTCACACACATTCTTGCATGAGAACAACTATTAGAAGATGCGAAAAAAGTGGGCGGAGCTAAAGAGCTCTTGAGCACTTTCCTCGCCACGACACTGATTGGTGGAATGTTCTGTGTGGCATTATGGGTAATGTAGTTTTTCCACCAAAAAGTCAGTTAAATATAATTATTGAAATAATGTTAACGCATGGTTTCAGCAAAAGCACATTCCACCGATGAACAATTAACCTCACTGTAGGGCTACTTTATAAGTATATATCGTATATCATTTTCCCTTGAGTGCATTGTTTATTATTGCTTTAAGCGGATCCATGTGTGACTGAAGTGCTGTAATTCCTGCTGGGAAAACAAACTTCTCTTCTGCGTTTGAATGTGATCTGCTGTCATTAAAGCGTGTAACCCACTAGACCTCTCTGTTCCCGCTGGCAGATATAACCTAACGACGAGCCTGTACCCGTTCGAAGGGGACAACATCTATAAGCTATTTGAGAACATCGGGAAGGGCGACTACAGTATTCCTGAGGACTGTGGCCCGCTGCTCTCAGACCTGTTGAGAGGTGAGACGTCAAACTTTTGTTTATAAAGGACTTTCAGAATGGACCAAAGTGCCGTCCATAAATGGCACATAACTCTAAAATACAGAAACATTAAATAACATTAAAACATGACACCAAGAAAATCATACAGCCAATCACTCACAGTTCTCAGACCGAATTAAACTTCGAAATCCTGATGCAATAAATGTCTTCAAAGAGATTTCATTATTTAACAATTATTGGGATTGTAAAACCACATTTAAAGGAATAGTTCACCCTGTTTATTTACCAATCCAAGATGTTGAGTCCTCATTTAGTATGCACTGTTCTATGAATATGCAAATGAGCCCCGCCTCCACTCACTCACTCCACTGGTTGTCGATCACACGTTGATCTGATTGGTTACAAGGTGGTTTGTGACATCAGAAACACCAGCGATTTCAAAGCGTGTTTTAAGGAGGAAATACTCAGCAATGCTGTCGACTTATCAACTTTAAAGCGTATTAAACACACCACATACACACTTAAACAACATTAACAGCTGGATTTACACCACAGGGGGGCTTTAAGAGTCAAAAAAACACATCTAGGCAACAGATGTAGTTCATAGGTTTGACCTTTAGATGGCGATATTGTGACACTAATGTTCAGCACTGATGTTGTGTTTGAGCAAATGCTGATGAAACGTCAACACACACACACACACACATACCTGCAGTGAATAGTGGTGTGCATCTCTGCTGATGTTTCTTCATCTGAGGTGTTTGTATCTGCAGGAATGCTGGAATATGATCCTGTAAAGAGGTTTTCAATACAGCGCATCAGACAACACAAGTGAGTCCATCATCCTCATGCTCACACACTCACACACTCACGTCAACAACATCATTCACAGCCTCTGCTGATGAGATGAATATGAAATGGTGAAGTTTTGGCTCCCCCTGATCTGTCACGCCGCTCTCGGTGTATCTTCAGGCTCTTCTAGAACACCCAGACGACTTCCGTTCCGGCAAATTTAGATTTGCTCTGCGAGTTAGTCCGGCAAAGAGCTCATTCAAGCCCGCTTCTAATCCCTCGTAATCGCGGCACCAATCAGAAACGTCGGGGCGGGCTTTACACGATGACAGCACCACGACGGCGAAGCAGATTTTGTACATTTGCCAAGATGGATGCCGCCGTAACACGTCATTAGAACTCTAGAACCGCCAAAACCTTGTTATTAAAATATTTTTTCACAATTTTTATTTACTCCGCACTGACACGGAGTAAAGCCTTGTTTATACTCGACGCGTCCGCACGAGCGCGAAGGAGTGCGCGGCTAAAATTACGCGTTCGGTGCGCGAGACCAATCCTATTTCGCTTGGCTGTGTGTAACGGCTTCTTTTGTAAAAGTTGTTTTTGTTTACTGTGTGTGATTTATTTAATGGAAAGCACATTCCCTTCTAGTTGTCTTAGTGTTAATTGTAAATAAACGTAGAGGAAGTAGCTAATCAGTGTCTGCTCGTTTATTCAAGTTGTTCTATAACAGATGAACGTCATTTGAACGTCATTCAAAGGCATTTGAGATTCGTCCGTTGGTGACGCCCCCCTGGAAATGATTCGTCTATGAAGATTCGAACAGGTTTTCCTGCTTGAATGTTGATTATTCTCCTCATATTCTCCATTGTTGCGGCTCCTCTCTTCCCAGTAGGGGTGTGGCTACAGAAGGGGTGTGGCTACAGAAGGGGTGTGGCTACAGAAGGTCTGGGCTACAGAAGGTCTGGGCTACTGAAGGGTTGTGGCTACTAAAGGGTTGTGGCTACAGAAGGGGTGTGGCTACAGAAGGGGTGTGGCTACAGAAGGTCTGGGCTACAGAAGGTCTGGGCTACTGAAGGGTTGTGGCTACTAAAGGGTTGTGGCTACAGAAGGGGTGTGGCTACAGAAGGGGTGTGGTTACAGGAGGGCTGTGGCTACAGAAGGGGTGTGGCTACTGAAGCTCTGTTGGCAGTAAAGCAGCTGTAGTGCGTCAGTGAGCTCAGTCTTGCACAACCGTCGGATGTTGTTGAGATGAAGTGAAGCCCAGAGAGCTGAGAGTGGGAGGAAGAGGAGAATAGAGAGAGTGGGAGAGAGGATGAGCTGGAAATAAACATGGCCTGGATTCGAGGATGAGGAAACAGATGCGGTTTCCATGGATACGGAAGAGCTCTTGAGGATGTGCTGTAATCATGATTGATCTCACCTGAGGAACTCCAGATCTCTCACACACAGACAGAAACTCTCTCACACACACACACGTATACACAGAAACTCTCACTCACACACACTCTCTCATACTCTCTCACACACATTCTCTCTGACGACTGCTGTGATGATGATGTAATTTCCTCTTCATGTCAGCTGGGTCCGTAAGAAACACCCGCCCTCGGAGCCGCCGGTGCCCATCCCGCCCAGCGCTGAGATCCGGGACCCGTGGCGCAGCATGACGGTGGTGCCGTACCTCGAGGATCTCCACGGTTACGCTGACGAGGAGGACGAGCTGTTCGACGGGGAGGATGACATCATATACACTCAGGACTTCACTGTACCAGGTGAGTGTGTGAGTGAGTGAGTGAGTGAGTGTGTCAGTGAGTGAGTGAGTGAGTGAGTGAGTGAGTGAGTGAGTGTGTGAGTGAGTGAGTGGGTGAGTGAGTGAGTGAGTGAGTGAGTGAGTGGGTGAGTGAGTGAGTCAGTCAGTGAGTGAGTGTGTGAGTGAGTGAGTGAGTGAGTGAGTGGGTGAGTGAGTGAGTCAGTCAGTGAGTGAGTGTGTGAGTGAGTGAGTGTGTGAGTGAGTCAGTGAGTGAGTCAGACAGTGAGTGAGTGAGTCAGACAGTGAGTGAGTGAGTGAGTGAGTGAGTCAGACAGTGAGTGAGTGAGTGACTGTGTGAGTGAGTCAGACAGTGAGTGAGTGAGTCAGACAGTGAGTGAGTGAGTCAGTGAGTGAGTGAGTGAGTGAGTGTGTGTGTGGGTGAGTGAGTGAGTGGGTGAGTGAGTGAGTGAGTCAGTCAGTGAGTGAGTGTGTGAGTGAGTGAGTGTGTGAGTGAGTCAGTGAGTGAGTCAGACAGTGAGTGAGTGAGTCAGTGAGTGAGTCAGACAGTGAGTGAGTGAGTCAGTGAGTGAGTGAGTCAGTGAGTGAGTGAGTGAGTGAGTGTGTGTGTGTGTGGGTGAGTGAGTGAGTGGGTGAGTGAGTGAGTCAGTCAGTGAGTGAGTGTGTGAGTGAGTGAGTGTGTGAGTGAGTCAGTGAGTGAGTCAGACAGTGTGTGAGTGAGTCAGTGAGTGAGTCAGACAGTGTGTGAGTGAGTCAGTGAGTGAGTCAGACAGTGAGTGAGTGAGTCAGTGAGTGAGTGAGTCAGTGAGTGAGTGAGTGAGTGAGTGTGTGTGTGTGTGGGTGAGTGAGTGAGTGGGTGAGTGAGTGAGTCAGTCAGTGAGTGAGTGTGTGAGTGAGTCAGTGAGTGAGTCAGACAGTGAGTGAGTGAGTCAGACAGTGAGTGAGTGAGTGAGTGAGTCAGACAGTGAGTGAGTGAGTGACTGTGTGAGTGAGTCAGACAGTGAGTGAGTGAGTCAGACAGTGAGTCAGTGAGTGAGTCAGACAGTGAGTGAGTGAGTGAGTGAGTCAGTGAGTGAGTGAGTCAGTGAGTGAGTGAGTCAGTGAGTGAGTGAGTCAGTGAGTCAGACAGTGAGTGAGTGAGTCAGTGAGTGAGTGAGTGAGTGAGTCAGTGAGTGAGTGAGTGAGTCAGTGAGTGAGTCAGACAGTGAGTCAGTGAGTGAGTGAGTGAGTGAGTGAGTCAGTGAGTCAGTGAGTGAGTCAGACAGTGAGTGAGTCAGTGAGTGAGTGAGTCAGTGAGTGAGTCAGACAGTGAGTCAGACAGTGAGTAACTCAGTGAGTGAGTCAGTGAGTGAGTCAGACAGTGAGTGAGTGAGTGAGTGTGTGAGTGAGTTAGCGAGTGAGTCAGTGAGTGAGTGAGTGAGTCAGTGTGTGAGTGAGTCAGTGAGTGAGTCAGACAGTGAGTGAGTGAGTCAGACAGTGAGTGAGTGAGTGAGTGAGTCAGTGAGTCAGTGAGTGAGTCAGACAGTGAGTCAGTGAGTGACTGTGTGAGTGAGTCAGACAGTGAGTGAGTGAGTGAGTCAGTGAGTGAGTGAGTCAGTGAGTGAGTGAGTCAGTGAGTGAGTCAGACAGTGAGTCAGACAGTGAGTGAGTGAGTCAGTGAGTGAGTCAGTGAGTGAGTCAGACAGTGAGTGAGTGAGTCAGTGAGTCAGTGAGTCAGACAGTGAGTGAGTGAGTCAGTGAGTGAGTGAGTCAGACAGTGAGTCAGACAGTGAGTGAGTGAGTCAGTGAGTGAGTCAGTGAGTGAGTGAGTCAGTGAGTGAGTGAGTCAGTGAGTGAGTGAGTGAGTCAGTCAGTCAGTTAGCGAGTCAGTGGGTGAGTGAGTCAGTCAGTGAGTGAGACAGTGAGTGACTGAGTCAGTGTGAATGTGTGTGTTCGTCACTAAACCGCCAGTTGTGTTGTGTGAAACAGGGCAGGTTCTGGAGGATGAGGAGGACGAGGAAGAGCGAGTGTGTGCGGTGGCCAAGCCGGTGTGTGTGAACGGGACGGAGTCGGCGACACTGAAACCCAAACCTGAGCGGCGCTCCAGCTCCTCCTCCAATCCCTCCAGGAAGAGCATGTCAGCCGCCAGCAAGATCCGCAAACTCTCCACCTGCAAACAGCAATGACCCGCTCCGCTCCTGCTGCACACTCTGTACAGGTGAGAGACTGCGCCACACACACCTGCTGATCACACACACCTGCGCCTCCTCTGTACGTGAGTGAGTGTGTGTGTGTTCAGGGTGGGGTTCCTCTAATGCTGATGAGATGCCGCAGTGAATGCGATGACTCAGTCTCTCTCTCTCTCTCTGGCGGAGTCGGTGACTCAGACTCCTCTCTCTCTCTCTATATATATATATATTTAGCGCTCTCGTCTTCAGCTCTGCTCCGTCGGATGGAAACCTGTTTACACTTTCCTCTCGCATTAAACGGAAATTGCAAATGCAAAGCCATCAAATCACAATGTGTTACGAGAACGCTGCATAATGACTCTCAGCAGATCACACTGATGCGGGCGGTCGAGATCATTTATATGAAGAAAATGCCTATCTTTAGACTATACGAAGTATTTGCAGTAAAATGTGCTGAAACGTTGTTTTCTCTGTATTTGAACGTTTTCATCATATTACAGTGTTAATTTTCTCAGACACAAGCTTTTATTATTAAATGAAGAAATACTAACGTGCTGCGGGAGTACATTTACAAAATATATATTTATATTTCTCTCTCTCTCTCTCTCCGCAGGTTTATGTTGTTTCCCAGCAGTCGATACTGAGCGCTCACCTCTGCCATGATGATGATGATGATGAAGAACACACACACACACACGGTGCCAGGACACTCGTTCTTCTCGTCTGGACTGACTTGACTTGAGAACGCTGTTAGAGAGCGGAGATGTTTCCCACAATCCTCCTCTGTCGCCGAGCGTCATCCGTTCGGCGGATCAGCACCCGAAGACCTTCCGTTTAGTTTTAGACCGTCTTTTAATTTGCCGTTATTCCTGCTGCTTCAGATGCAGATGTTTGATGTAAAGGGTGACATCAGTTATTGTAGAGAGCAATCGCTGCGGATGATGATGATGAATATACGATGATAAACTATAAAGTGCATGCTGGGACGCGTCTGGACGGAGAGCTGATCGCCACAGGACGTCTGGGTTCATTTTCCCCCCATTTGGTTTGTTTTTCCCGATAAATATTTTTTAAGTATTATTTATATAAAACACATCCCAACTGAAGCTGAGGCTCATGGTCCTTTATTTGCCTGTGTGTTTGATTGGAGAAAGCGGATTGGCTGTGGTCAGCGTTTACTCGTTTAATCATGTCGTTTCAGATGACGTTCACAATTCATTCCAAATAAAGAGTCGACTTTATTTTCCTGAACGGAAAGAAAACGCACGCTTTAGACCCGTGCATTCGCTACATGCAAGAGAAACCACGTTTCCATAACCATTTAAATTGCGCAAATTGAATTTGAGAATTGAAAATACGCACAATTTCGCGAAAACACCCAATTATCAAAATAACTATTATTTAATTTGGGAAAGTATGGAAAACTGTTAGTTTTCACCCTATTTTCTCTATTCTGTTTTCTAAAGTATAAAATTAAGAGTGAATACAGTGATTGTCGAACATGACCGGATGAATTCAAGTCGCACATGTTCATTACACAAAACTACTCTGATTGCGCTATATCAGATATAATGCTGCGTTAACAGGGTCTAAAACTAACTTTTTACCACACCTGCCGATTTTAATTTTTTTTTTACATCGATTAATCCTTATTAAAGTTACAAATGATTCAGTGAAGAGCAGTGAGTGATTTTTCTTTGTCTTTTGTTGTTTTATTTATTTTAAAACACCACGGGAATATTAGGCTACGGTCACTTTAAGAGCGAATGCGCGAGTCTAATATACTGATACAAATGCGTTTTCTTTTCAACTGTTTACATCTACATAAGATATGACTATATATATATAAAAAAAAAAATACTTCCTGGGCGTTTTGACACAATTTTGTGTGAATTTGTCCGTTCAAGTGCAAAAAGAACATTTGTTTATGTTCTCGCAATATTGTATTGTTTAGAACTCGTAACTGGCGATTGACATTGTGTATCCGCCAGAGTGTTAGTTTTATGCCGTTTTTGCTATGTTTACGCCATGTTGTAAAACCTTTATCAAGATGACCGCAAGTGACTGAACTGGGAATTATGGGAATCTGCAGCGGTCACATGGTACCAGTAGCGCTCTGAAAATCCCCAGTTTACAAGTTCGAGCACTTTTGGAATCTCGTAATTACGGTAATTATGACGTAGTCTGAGCGCACTTCTAACCCTCGGTCATTTATTCATTGGAATTGTACGAATCTTGGTACAGGACGAGCTGTTACGAAATTTATATTTTTAAAAAACATGCTTTACATGTTTAGCCCTAAACCTAAAGCAGCTGTGCTCCAGATGTGCGTCTGATCTCTCAGTAAATGATCTTCCATCCAGTGAGATGTTGTTCGGCTGCAGTTCCAAACGCTTCCACTAGAGGACACTCGTCTCGTTCATTTCCAATGCGCTCGTTTCTGCCGGCGAGGAGCACAAGTGTGACTGTTGTTTACAGGACCGTTTAAGTTATTCACATCATGATCGGGATTAATGAGCGCCAAAACCTTTACCAAGAAGTAAAAAATTCAACAAAAAAAGCGAAACTTGGCAGTTATTTCTATTTTGTGTTCTCAAACTCAGTTCTTTGAGAGATTCACTCAACAGGAAGTGATGTCAGGCGTTTGTTGATGGATGACTGAGGCTGGTGGAAACCTGCAGGAAACTCTTCCTTCAAACGATTAATTCAATGAATCTGCTTTTATTGTTGTGACTGTCCCGGGTGACCTCTGGCCTCTTACACGGCTGTTTCCATGGCAACGACCCCTTTATACCCCCAGCAAGAGTTCAGCTCCACAGCCAGGTAACCATTTATAGCTCAGTTTTTTTATTTTGGTATTAAGTAATACTTCATTTTGTGTGTATAAAACTTGCCAGACGAATCTAACCGTTCCAACTACTACTACTACTAATCTTTTCTGTTTACAAAACAATTGCAGATTTTTACAAATATTTTGACTCATTATTGTTTAGATAAAAAGATAATTTAATTCAATAAACATGAACATCTCATTTGCTTTGTGATTTAAATCAGTCAACCTGATTGTTTTGTTTTTCCCGCCAATAAACATGATTTTTGCATAAAAACAAAAAAATTACCTTTATTGCAAAGGAATCATAATTCAAAAGAGTTATGTAGATGTACACATATATAATTCTCTACAACCTGCGTTCTCCAATGCTAAATCTGAATGTCACAGTACAACGATGGTCATAAATGTGTCGTGTATGATATATGAAAATGAGATATTGGGACTGCAGCATTGATCCGGCCCGGTAAACACGGATTCCTGATGTGGGTCGACACTGTTGCTGTTTGGGATTCTTCTTAGCATTAATGGTTTAGTAACGATCGTTATAAGCTAAAAAATCCCAAACAGCAACATCAATGCACTGTCCGTCCTCGAGGACTTGTGATGTTCTGGATAGTGCATTGTGGGATATTATTCCGATTATTCGGACACCAGATATCATTTTTGATATATTTTTACTAGCGAGTTCTGCTCATATTTAATACCATTGTCTAAAGTTAAACTATAGCAATAAACTGATGATGTGAGAAAGTGTGTGAATAAAGTTTGGTTTGACTGTGCAAGTGTAGGAGATGATGGGACTTTATGAAAGTGTGATCTAGATTGGTTAGATTAGACATGACTTCTGATTTCTGAAGCGGTTTCACAGTGGAAGTTCCTTTGACCGCAGATCTGTGTGTGTGTGTGTGTGTGTGTGTGTGTGTGTAGATAGTCCCTTGAATGCAATGAATGTAACCGTACGGCTCAAACTCTTATTTGTTTTAAAGGTAAAGTTCAGTCACTGAACAGACTCCCTAAAATAATGACTGTTTCCCGTGGGTCAGTGTACCAGGGATACTCAACCCTGCGTTTTCAACCAAGCCACAAGAGGGTATATTAATATCCGAAAATGACACGCCTCATCTAATTATTGCTACTGATCCCAGCATGCATCGCGCTTGTATTCATCTAGTTTCATGTTGTACTGAAGTATGGCATTTTTCAAATTGGTATACAAGCATGACATTTGGCACAGATACTCTCTAAGGCTCGCTTTTTAGGAAAAAGGCGTTGGCCATTCAAAAATTCAACATGACGGCCATTTTTTCAAGATGGCCGCTATTTCTGTCAAATGCCTCAATCGTTCAAACAGTGATGTAGACGTAACATTTTGTGAAAATACTCCTTTAAGAAAGTTTTTTGGGGAAAAGGTGTGTGGCGTGCCACTCAAATATTCAAGATGGCGATCATTTTCAAGATGGCCACCATTTCTATCAGAGCTCAATTTAACCCTTTAACTGCCCCCCCGAAGGTATTAGGCAGATTTTTGAAGAAATGGTGGCCATTTTTGATTTTTGGGACAAGAATCTTTTTTCATTAACATGTCCTGAGTGTATTTGTAAAACATTTTATGCTTGGATCACTGTTTGAATAATTAATAAAAGCATCCCAGATAGCAAACTGACATTGAATCAACGTGGAAACGACGTCTCTCATGACATTGAAACAACGTTGATTTTGCTCATCGAATTAACGTTGAACCAACGTCAGACGCGGCATTCTTCAAAGCTAAATGAAAATCGAAAATTGGTTTGCTTTCATAACGTTGAAACAACGCGTTGATTTCAAGTTGATTTTCCGTTAGTTTTGAAAGAATGACGCGTCTGACGTTGGTTCAACGTTAATTCGATGAGCAAAACAATGTCAGATCAACGTTGTTTCGATGTCAAATTTCCACGTTGATTCAATGTCAGTTTGCTATCTGGGATTGAATAGCAATGGCGGCCATCTTGAAAAATGGCTACCTTATTGAATTTTTTGAGGGAACAATGCCTTTTTTCCAAAATAGTGGCCCTCAAAGAGTATCTGTGCCAAATTTCATGCTTGTATACCAAAGTGAACGATTGTTTTGCTAATCTGCAGCACTATTGTCGCTTGTCTCAATATGAGGCTTGCTCTTGTTCCTCAGAACCGGCACCGAACGACAAGCGTTACTACACAACCCGTCCGCAAGCTATCACAGTCTTTTACCATTCTTTTTAAAAACATCTTTTAACACAATTTATTAAATTAGTTATTTGAACAAATAAAATTCCAAATGGGGGGCCATTGTGAAATGCGAAGAATGCTAATTATATTTTAGTTTTGTTGTGCATCCGTGACGTTAGCTTGAGGAGTTGTTCTTGACGCGATGATGACGCTAGTAGCCCAGCGCCCTGGAAAAGGAGTTCATGAAAACTTGACCTAAACTAGAACGATAACTATATGGGCATCCCCACCAGCAGACAATATCATTCTGTTAAATACAAGTGCATGCTGCGGTTTTGTCGTATGCTCGAGCTCTTTAAAGTCTGATTGGCTGTCAATGTTTATCAATGTTCAAAAAGAGATTCCAGCAATATTGTTCCTCTGTGTCGTTAGCGTTACAGTTGTGGTGTGACTGCTATTCTCCTAGAGTTATAGCGACTATATGGTTATAGTTATCATTCTTGGCGTAGCCAGCACTTTATTCTTCGAGATCCGTTGAGGTGCGGCTTACGTTCACGACACATTCCTGACCTCCTCTTTGAGTCCTCAGATCAGAGTATATCCGATCATCCAGCATGGAGGCCAGTTTGTCTGACGGACTTGTGTCAGTGTAGGTGTGATGCTTGTAGTCCGAATCGGGCACGCGAGTATTTGTATGGGAATGCAAATGAGACGCAAGTGTGTTCATCAACGGCGGCCCGTCTCGGTCCACGACCTCCATCTGTGAATGTTTATGCGAGTCTGCGGGATTAGCAAAGTCCTCCAGTATCCCACAGTCCCTCGCACTGTTTTCCAGCGGTTGTGATGTAAAGAAATGCCGGCTTGTGTTGTTGCTGCTGTTGTTCGCGTTTTCCTCCAGATCTGGACCTGAACTTCCAGCACCCGAGGGTGGACCAGCACCTCCGACTGTTTCCGGCTCGGGCGATTCCGTACCCGCCGCTCCTTCGCTTCCCTCCTCATCCGCCGCGCTAGCGATGCGAGGCAAGGTGCTATGATAGCGCGTGTCCAAGGGGTAGTTAGCGCTGTCGCCTCGGCGTAGCGGATAGCAGCGCTGTCGCTCCAGGGATGGCGAGTATCGGACGGTTCCAGGATCGCTGTATTGTTTGCTACGCTGCCATTGCTTCCGGAGATGAATACGGGACCGGTGACGGTGCCGTAACGAGGGGGACCCCTGCTGGTCGAACTGAGGATCATGCCGTAGGAATTCGTTGAACAGCGCCTCGGTCTTCTCATCGATGCTGTAGTCTCGTCGGCGGAAGCGAGGCCGGGGTTGCGTTTCTTGGGAAGCTTTCGCCTCGTCTTCCAGCTCCTCTTTAAAGAGTCGTGCCTCGAAACTCTCGCAAACCGTGCCTTTGCGGCCAGAATTGGTGAAAAAGCGCCTGCGTTCGGATGCGGTCTTCGCAGAGCTACTTCCGAAAAGCCTAAGTTCCTCGGGAGCCTTGCAGGGAGCCTCGATTGAGGCGTATCCGCTGTCCATTTGCAGGAGCTTCCGGTTGTTCGTCTCTCCTTCAGAATCTACACTGTCCCGTCTGTTTCTCCTCGACCCGGCGTCCCGGACCACGTCGTCGTACGGCAGCTCGCCGTCCCCATCCATGTCGTCATCGATGTCTTGCGACTGGTAATTGGGGGCGCCTGATCTTGACGCTCCCGCTGAACAAACGCTCTCCGCGTCGCTGCGAGTGGAGTCTCTGTCGTTACTGCTCAGGTCCGAGGAGGCGTACTGTTCCAGCGAAGCTCTCAAACTCCAGATGTCCCGGTATAAGCTGGGCTGATCTAGACTCTCCTGATGACCGAACTCTCCTGAAGCTCCTGCCATCATCTCCTCCATCTCCTGGGAGCAGGGAAACGCAGGAGTCGTGTCTTTGGGCACTGCATCTGTGTTGTGTTTGAGCTCCATTACAGCCTCTATCTCTAACCTGAAGGAGTGCAAAGACATGATGTCAATCGCCAGACAGAAAGGTAAACATTGTAAGTTACGGTGCATTGGGTAATATTTAGGATGATCTGTTGACAGAAATGCAATCACATTTTTTAAATCTTAGTACCGACTTCAATGTTACTTTTGACAACTCGAGGATTGTTTTGGAATTGGACTTTGACTCCTGAAACTCAGATCTGGCCCGACACTATGTTGCTGTATGCGACTCCGGAGTGTTCAATCCTGATCCTGGACTTTTGTTCCACCCTGCCGGGTTTGTCACCATGCCTGAACTTCTGGGATATTTTGAGCGTACCTGCTGAGGGCCTGAGGAGCTCCTGCATTGGCGTCCAGAGAACCGGCCGAGAGGCGTCTGGGCGGCTCCATCTGTGGGTTTTGCAACAGAAAGTCATCAACTCCACCCTGGAAGTTTTCCTCTCCCTGGTCCAGAGTCTCACTGGCCGCCCGCTGCCTCTGAAACACACGTCTCCGTGGAGAACCTAAAAGAAGAGCAGGGATAGCCAGGTAAGACCATGCACAGATGACTCTAGTTGACTTAAGCCGGTGCACACTGTGCGGTTTTGCTAATCCTGAAGGAATCCTATGATCCTAGGCTAAAATCTGAAGTCTTTGATCGTTAGTTTGACGTGTTCACCGACTGCCGATTAATGTCCGTTGCGTTGCGTCCATTTTTGACCGCCGACGAAATTCTGGCAGTGTCAGAAGTTTTGACTCTCCGACGACCTCCGTCAAATTGTCTTTTTTTTATTTAATAGTATTTTTATTTCAGTTTTACTCTTAGTAATTTTAGCACTTCAAATTTTGGATTTGTTTTAACTTAGCTTAAGTTTTCATCTAATATTTATTTTTATTTCAGCTTCACCATATATTTTTAGCTAACAACCCAGAGGCCCAGGACCGGATCTGGGCCGACACTATGTTGCCATTATTTAATTTCATTCATCAGGAAGCAGATTTGTCCTGTACTCTTGGTTGAAGTCTGTGAGCCAATCAGATTTCAGAACAGTCACGTGACTTTAACTAGACTAAGCTTCTCGACCCGTATTGATTCCTCTTAGCTGAATAAAAGCTCTCATTGTTTACGGAGACTGCCTTTGAACTTTGATTTCTGAGCAATATTGCAGCTCATATCGTAAGAATCATTATTTTAAGTTTGGAGAACTTTAAAACATCTTTCAGACAACAAAACGGTCAACAAGAGCGTTTAATGAAACTGAACTGCAGGAACTATTTGATCTGAAGTCAACTATTATTAGGAATGAATTATTTAATAATTACATGATGCATCACCTCTCATATCAAGACTCGCTGCTCTCTGGATGGTGTCGAGTCTCCATTTCTTGACGCTGAAGAACGGACCCGCTCCCTCCAGGCTGGCGTGGCGTCTGAGCTTAGACAGGAAGTGGAACATGGTTCCCTGAGCTGGACAGGAAGTGACATCTCTGTCCATCAGCAGGCTTCTGCTCATCACCTCAACCTGGAGAGGAAAACCAGGAGTGAACAGACGGTCACAGGTAACATGGAGAACATCCGGCTCATATTACAATCCTTAATCAAATGTATTTAAAGGGGTTTAATGCCCCTTTTTACAATATGTAAAATAAGTCACTGTTGTTCCCAGAGTGTGTATGTGAAGTTTTAGCTCAAAATACCCCACAGATATCTTTTTACAGCATGTTAAAATTATCATTTTTTAAGGGGGCAGTACAAACACGTCATTTTGTGTGTGTGCCTTTAAATGCAAATGAGCTTCATCTCCAGGCACAGCTTTAAGAGCTTGTGTAAAATGTAAATTGAATTGGTAAGGGGCGTTACATTTCTGACACGCTCTAAACATCTGACCAATCACAACAGAACGGCAAGTTGACCAATCTGAGCAAACTGGGCTTTTCCGAACGGCAGCTTTAAAATGGAGAATGTAGTTTCTACGATACAAGCGTAATTACGCAAATACAGCATATTTTGCAATGTCCATTTCTCACGTAACTTCTCCCCAACTCAAACATCATAATCTGTCTGCTTTAGTCTGATAGCCACTCCCCTAACTCTCCATCTGCTACAGTAGCCACTCCCCTAACTCACAGTCTGCTACAGTAGCCACTCCCCTAACTCTCATTCTGCTACAGTAGCCACTCCCCTAACTCATTCTGCTACAGTAGCCACTCCCCTAACTTTCAGTCTGGTACAGTAGCCACTCCCCTAACTCAGTCTGATACAGTAGCCACTCCCCTAACTCTGTCTGATACAGTAGCCACTCCCCTAACTCTCAGTCTGATACAGTAGCCACTCCCCTAACTCTCAGTCTGCTACAGTAGCCACTCCCCTAACTCTCAGTCTGAGACAGTAGCCACTCCCCTAACTCTCAGTCTGATACAGTAGCCACGCCCCAAACTCTCAGTCTGATACAGTAGCCACGCCCCAAACTCTCAGTCTGCTACTGTAGCCACTCCCCTAACTCTCAGTCTGATACAGTAGCCACGCCCCAAACTCTCAGTCTGCTACAGTAGCCACTCCCCTAACTCTGTCTGATACAGTAGCCACTCCCCTAACTCACAGTCTGATACAGTAGCCACTCCCCTAACTCTCAGTCTGATACAGTAGCCACGCCCCAAACTCTCAGTCTGCTACTGTAGCCACTCCCCTAACTCTCTGTCTGATACAGTAGCCACTCCCCTAACTCACAGTCTGATACAGTAGCCACTCCCCTAACTCTCAGTCTGATACAGTAGCCACTCCCTTAACTCTCAGTCTGATACAGTAGCCACTCCCCTAACTCTCAGTCTGATACAGTAGCCACGCCCCAAACTCTCAGTCTGCTACTGTAGCCACTCCCCTAACTCTCAGTCTGCTACTGTAGCCACTCCCCTAACTCTCAGTCTGATACAGTAGCCACGCCCCAAACTCTCAGTCTGCTACTGTAGCCACTCCCCTAACTCTCAGTCTGATACAGTAGCCACGCCCCAAACTCTCAGTCTGCTACAGTAGCCACCCCCCTAACTCTCAGTCTGGTACAGTAGCCACTCCCTTAACTCGCAGTCTGATACAGTAGCCACTCCCCTAACTCACAGTCTGATACAGTAGCCACTCCCCTAACTCACAGTCTGATACAGTAGCCACTCCCCTAACTCTCAGTCTGATACAGTAGCCACTCCCCTAACTCTCATTCTGATACAGTAGCCACGCCCCAAACTCTCAGTCTGCTACTGTAGCCACTCCCCTAACTCTCAGTCTGATACAGTAGCCACGCCCCAAACTCTCAGTCTGCTACAGTAGCCACCCCCCTAACTCTCAGTCTGGTACAGTAGCCACTCCCTTAACTCGCAGTCTGATACAGTAGCCACTCCCCTAACTCACAATCTGATACAGTAGCCACTCCCCTAACTCACAGTCTGATACAGTAGCCACTCCCCTAACTCTCAGTCTGATACAGTAGCCACTCCCCTAACTCTCATTCTGATACAGTAGCCACGCCCCAAACTCTCAGTCTGCTACTGTAGCCACTCCCCTAACTCTCAGTCTGCTACAGTAGCCACGCCCCAAACTCTCAGTCTGCTACAGTAGCCACGCCCCAAACTCTCAGTCTGATACAGTAGCCACTCCCCTAACTCTCAGTCTGATACAGTAGCCACGCCCCAAACTCTCAGTCTGCTACTGTAGCCACTCCCCTAACTCTCAGTCTGCTACAGTAGCCACGCCCCAAACTCTCAGTCTGCTACAGTAGCCACGCCCCAAACTCTCAGTCTGATACAGTAGCCACGCCCCAAACTCTCAGTCTGATACAGTAGCCACGCCCCAAACTCTCAGTCTGCTACAGTAGCCACTCCCCTAACTCTCAGTCTGGTACAGTAGCCACGCCCCTAACTCTCAGTCTGGTACAGTAGCCACTCCCTTAACTCGCAGTCTGATACAGTAGCCACTCCCCTAACTCACAGTCTGATACAGTAGCCACTCCCCTAACTCTGTCTGATACAGTAGCCACTCCCCTAACTCACAGTCTGATACAGTAGCCACTCCCCTAACTCTCAGTCTGATACAGTAGCCACTCCCCTAACTCTCAGTCTGATACAGTAGCCACGCCCCAAACTCTCAGTCTGCTACTGTAGCCACTCCCCTAACTCTCAGTCTGATACAGTAGCCACGCCCTCAGTAGCCACTCCCCTAACTCTCAGTCTGGTACAGTAGCCACGCCCCTAACTCTCAGTCTGGTACAGTAGCCACTCCCCTAACTCGCAGTCTGGTACAGTAGCCACTCCCCTAACTCTCAGTCTGATACAGTAGCCACTCCCCTAACTCTCAGTCTGATACAGTAGCCACTCCCCTAACTCTCAGTCTGATACAGTAGCCACGCCCCAAACTCTCAGTCTGCGACAGTAGCCACTCCCCTAACTCTCAGTCTGGTACAGTAGCCACGCCCCTAACTCTCAGTCTGGTACAGTAGCCACTCCCCTAACTCGCAGTCTGGTACAGTAGCCACTCCCCTAACTCTCAGTCTGATACAGTAGCCACTCCCTTAACTCTCAGTCTGATACAGTAGCCACTCCCATATCTCTCAGTCTGATACAGTAGCCACGCCCCTAACTCTCATTCTGCTACAGTAGCCACTCCCCTAACTCTCAGTCTGATACAGTAGCCACTCCCCTAACTCTCAGTCTGATACAGTAGCCACTCCCCTAACTCTCAGTCTGGTACAGTAGCCACTCCCCTAACTCTCAGTCTGGTACAGTAGCCACTCCCCTAACTCAGTCTGGTACAGTAGCCACTCCCCTAACTCTCAGTCTGATACAGTAGCCACTCCCCTAACTCTCAGTCTGGTACAGTAGCCACTCCCCTAACTCTCAGTCTGGTACAGTAGCCACTCCCCTAACTCAGTCTGGTACAGTAGCCACGCCCCTAACTCTCAGTCTGGTACAGTAGCCACTCCCCTAACTCTCAGTCTGGTACAGTAGCCACGCCCCCATAAACGCAACACATGTGCAACTATGAGCTGTTGTTGTTCGTTCATAATGTCACCAAATGAAACGCTACTGCAGTGTTCCTGGTTTCTCAGCACTGACTCACGGTGTGTGATCGGGGAGGTCTGCCGGGGTGTTCAGTGCTGGTGGTCAGGGTGGAGTTCAGTGTGTCTCCGGGAAGAGCACAGCTGGGGCTTTGACTGATCCACAATCCTGGAGCCTCCGGCACGGGGCCCTCAGCGGGCTGCACACACACACACACACACACACACGCCAATCACGGACATGATTGGAACAGGTTAAACGCTCTGGGTTAGGTTTAGTGCTTTGATTATCTCGCAGTTTTAGAGTAAATGTGATTATGAAAATATCTATATTTTATAAAAAAATTTAAAGTACAAGTTTAAGTTGGAAATTAAATTTCCAGGTTTATGCTCAAAAACGAAATAAACTAAATGGATTATAAATGTAGCGTAAATATAATTATGCATAAAAAAATACAAAATATTAAATAAAAAAACATTATCAAACTAAAATATAGAAATTTTATTTAATTGAAAAAAAAAAATGTGACCAATACACAAAGAGCACGAGAGGGTTAAACTGTTTCTTTTGTCCATATTATGCACAAATGCTGTATCAGTGTCATTTAGAAAATACACTTTATTTATTTATTTAGTGTTTAGCAATGTTGTTGATCTGTGTTGTGCTACTTACATGTTATCACTGTGAAGCTGCTTTGATACAATCTGTATTGTGAAAAGCGCTATATAAATAAATGTGACTTGACTTGACTTGACTTTATTTCGATAGTGCCCTTTAGACTGAAAGCATGAGGTGTGTGTGTGTCACCTGGAATATGGAGAGAGACGGGTGTGTCGAGGGCTGTTCGGTGACCGTCACGCTGTTCTCCGGGGAATCGCACTCCATGATGGTGAGGATCTTCAGCGCCGGCGCCGGGATGTGCAGGTGTGTGAGACGAGCTTTCTTCAGGTGATGGAAGTCTCCTTCTGTGAGTGTGTACCTGACAGAGAGAGAGAGGGCTGCACGATTTACCTACGCTATCTCACGACCAATTCGTACGAGTGATTCAAAAGTGGCTAATTCATACGACCTCACTCATACGAATTTGTACGATTTGTCTAAACCCACGTGACGGTTATGTTTAGGGGCGGCGTCAGGGGTTGGTCATTTGTACGAATTCATAAGAATTGGCTAATTCGTAAAATATGTACGATTTAGCAAAATCGTACGAGTGAGGTCGTACGAATTGTTACGAATTAGCCACCTCGTAAAATTCGTACGAATTCCCGTGAGATTGGGTTGGATTTACACTTAAACTGATTTGAATTATCGCAATTATGACTGTGATTGTTAGTTATGTGCAGCGTGTCAGTGAAGCACGGCTCAGGAAATAGTGAACTAATTACTCTCTCTAAAAGTAATGAATTACTCGGTGTCTAAAGTGATCACTTGCTGTCTAAATCCCATAATAACCTCGACCACAATACAAGGATAGATGTGAAATATAGTCTGCTCTTTTAATTCTTTTCAAAAAATAATATATAGGTGCATAAATCATTTTTGAACTGACCAAAGTATTAGAAGTGAAAGGTTAAGGAACCGTGTCTGACCTTCGACCTTTCTCCTGGTCTTTGGCGCTCTGGTCAAAGATGGCGGCCTCGTTGAAAGAGACCCGTCGCCCGGTGAGGGACGCGGACAGGAAGTGATCCGTGTTCGTATCGCCATGACAACCGGAAGTGGACAGCGAATCCCCGCTCTCGAGTCTGATGGTGATGTCTGACGAAGATGAAGAAAAACCTCAATAATGCACTTTGGTTTCTCTGTTCAGGAGGGATGATGATCAACATTGTGGCTTAAATAACTGCCGATTAAATTTGAGATTTGTTCAATTCACTTCAGACTCTTTGAAACTCGCTATTTCTACAGATAATTGGTCGAATATTCGTTGATGCTTTTTGAGAATTGTTTAACTCCCGGACCATGATCAAGATCTGTTAGCTACTTTTGGGGATCGTGACGACTGATCGTGTTTTCATTAATATCTTTCTCTCGCTTTGGACAAAACCAACCGACATTTACAATATAGATATATAACAATTGATTATATATATAACAAATCTCATTAGAATAAAAAAAACCCTAATAAATATCCTATTAAGCGATTTAACCGATTAATATTGAAATCTGTTGATAGAGTAAAACTAAGAGCACCTTGAGCCGGCTGACTCTCCTCCACGTATGTAGTGTTGGTTTTCTCCAGGTCATCACTGGCTCTAAATGTCAAACACACACAAACAACAACATCATAATGTGAGAATATCGGCATCATTCATCCCAACACTCCAGCATCTGAGCTGTCTTGATTTGTTTAAGAACGCGACACACACACACACACCTGAAAGCGGTGTATTCTGAGATAACAGACACACACACACACTATATGTGCGGATGAACAGGTTTCTACGGAGCCCCTCTAGTCCCACTTTGGTAAAAAAAATTAATTATAACTATCTTGTGGCCACAAGATTAGGGTTGGGTATCGTTTGAATTTGAACGATTCCGATTCCTTGTTTCGATTCCGGTTCCTAACGATTCTCGATTCCGATTCTTTTAAGAGGCGGGGTCAAAAAAGTTTAGCTAACCTTGCTAACCAACGGCCTTTCTGAAGGAAATACACCTTCGGTAAAAATACTCCTTTTGTCACAAATTTTGCATTTTGCCGAGATTTCGTTAATTTTTTGAAAAGTGAAGCCACACTTTGGACCGCCGACGTAAGCTACTCATGTTCGACTCGCGCGGTTATGCCAACACTTCCGGTAGACGCTTCTTCGTTGGTGTTGTTCAGCGGTTTCTTCTTCCGCTCGGCGGACTGTGAATATCGAAACTAGGAATCGAAATTTTAACTTTTGAACGATTCCGGGAAAAACGAAAAGTTAGTCTCGGTTCCAATCGATACTCGATTCTCGATACCCAACCCTACTCAAGATAGAGTTAGTATCTCGAGGCCACGAGATTTTTTTTTACCAAAGTGGGACTAGAGGGGCTCTGTAGGTTTCTCCAGTATTCGCAGTTAAAAACACTTCGTGTTGTGCTAATGTTGACCTGGAGTATCGTCGTTCTCCTCGACAGCATCGGTGACAGAAGACCAGAAGAACGGACAGAACCATCAGCGTCCCGCCGGCGAACACACACACCATCACCATCAGAAGCACGTAGTTCTCCTGAGAGCCTGACACCAGAGGAACGTCCTGGAACACACACACACACACACGCTTGTGTTGGCATTTCACAGAAATGTTGGACTCAGAAACCCTCCAGAATACCTAAGAAAGCGCAGTTCTGTCAGGACCGCTATTGTCAAATACGATTGACCGTTAGCGTACACTTTGGACCGGCGGTCTGGTTCTGTTCACACAACATGAAACATGCAAACTATATAGCAGATTGTATAGAATGTAACAATGAGCCACCGAGAAAAGCATACTAAAAACAAGGAGCCCATTGTGTAAAAAGAAAGGTACGCATGCGCAAAGAAGGTTGCCCCAATTAAAAATAAAATGATGATGCAGGTGTTTTTAATCTGGGAGGAGTAATAAGGAGGAGCAAAGAGAGAAAAGATAACGATTTGAGCGCTAATTGGGCACCACAAGGTATAAGAAATAAGGTCAGCTGGCATCTCACTTTGTTGAACTGCTCAATAAAGTTAAGACCTCAAACTTCGACTCTGAAAGATTTTTGAGACCAGATTTTGATGACATGATTTGAAGACTTATAACAGCGATAACCCCACTTACACTGTGTCCTAACTAAACGCGATGCGATAAAATTCGCGTTTCGCCGTCGCGTCTGGTTAGGAAAAAACTCTGATTAACATGGAAAAGATACCGTTTATCGCGTGTAGTTAGGACGCGGTGTTAGGGTATACAGAACAGAACCAACTGAATTTATTGCAAGTATCATTGATTAATAAAGATTTTAATGTAGGTACAACATAATTGATAATTTAGTCTGATTCGAAAGGGAATTAGAATGCTAAATGCTGACGGAGACAGGTGGAGCTGGGCTATTCAATACTGAAGTTATGAGTATTGGTCTGAATATTCAGTCCCTCCAGAAAAACGTGATTATGCGATCGCTGAATTCAATGCAAAATCAGCCAAAGTCCGCATATTTATGCGGGGGCCGCATTTTTTTCAAATACGCCGCACTTTCGCCGCATAAATTGCCGATTTCCTTGCAAAATATGCGGGGTTTGCATAATTTCATAATCCTCGCATTTTCGTTGCAAAAAAAGTCACATGTATCTTAGCAGAAAGTTGAAAAATGTTGCGTTTGCTTCACACAAGAGCAGCCATTTCCCCCTGTTTCCATGGGAACGTTATGAAGTGACGCAATTACGCGACGCCAGACAGACTCACGGAGGCGATTGACGACATCTCACAAATCAAACTCGTATAACTGTCTGTCACACGTTCTACCGTCACATCGTTACTTAATAAACAACATAAGATATAAGAAGTAGCATCAAACAGAAATTACCCGCACACATGGGGTGTTTGAGGCGCACATATAACACTGCAGAGAGTTCAACAGGAGCGCGCAGCTCTTAAAGGGGCCACGCCTTATTTACACTCGTTACAGTCTGAAATAAAACAAGATGAGAAATTAAATATTCCCAGCACTTTCTATGATGTAGTATGCTTGCTTATCAAAGGAAGTAATAAGAAATGACTAATACATTAGCCTAGTGAGAACAGGATGTTGGGGGAATCACTGAAAAAGAGAAATCTTTTTCATCAAACCGCAATTTTTGCAAGTTCTCTCAATTTTTGCAAATTTCTGTAATTTCATCGCATAAAATTGCATAAATATCCTGCATATTCCATCGCATTTTTAAAGAAAACGGGCCGAGTAATCAATCAATTTTTGCCCGCAACAATCACACAAAAAAAACTCCACGTTTTTCTGGAAGGACTGAATACTATTATGGTAAATGTTATATATAAATCGCACATTTTTTCACAAATTTTTGGAAATTACCACCACAAAATCAGTCATTTTGATCGTAAAAATCACAAAAAAAAAATCGTGAAATCCTGGAGGGACTGTGTATTGTCTTCGAGTGCCGCTTTACAGCTGAATATGAATTTGTCTCATATTTGATGAAGTTTGCATCATTGATTCTGTGTATTACTGTGAGGCTGCTTTAGAAACGCTCCACTAATGCTGTCAGATTAAAGGCGTAATTCACCCCAAAATGATCATGTCATCGTTTACTCAACATCTTATTGTTCAAACCCGTATGCCTTGCTTTCTTCAGTGGAGCTGCGGCAGATGTTGGAGAAATGTGTTATTTTTGTCCATATAATGAAAGTCAAAATATCTTCAGGTCAAGTCCTACAGGTTTGAAGGACATGAGGACGAGTAAATGATTCACTATCCCGGTTTACTCCTCTTCATTAAATATCCATAATTCATCTGTGTGGTAAGTGAATGTACTGGAGACATCTGATAGTTCTCCGATGTCTAATAATAAGTAACTGTGAGAGATGAAACTCTAATGAAAGATCTTCAGTTTGTCTCTCTGAATGCGAAACGAGGACATAGTGCGCTAAAATTAGACAGAATTAGGCCACTGAGGAGTGTGTGTGTCTGATTTCACTTTCTGTGATGTGAAATATAATTATGATCTTTCTGTTTAGTGTGTGTGTGTGTGCTCATGAATGTTTAGTGCGCACGACTGGGACAAACACAAGCTCCTCCCAGGGGTTTCCCTCATGCGAGGTCAATCTGTCCATCCCGTGGGATCAGCGTCTCCATGGCGACAGCATCCCTCACCTGAGGTCCTCATTGAAGAACAGGTGAATCACTCCTGACTCCAGATCAGCATTTATGCTCATATGCATAATCCATACTAAACATGGTCCGTATATTTCTAACTCGGATGCTATTATTATCTAAAATAGATTTAACAATATTAGTTTTGTTTTTTGTCGTCCGCAGCGAATGAACTCGGAAAGAAACTGATTGAGATGGACACACACTGATCTCCTGCATGTTTTGTGTGTTGTTACACAGTACTTACACTTTCATTTCTTTGAGGGAAATGATGACACATTTCCAATAATCGATTTGGTTATTTTTTGAAAAAGTTACAATGGTAACCAGTGTGTGTGTGTTTGTGTGTTTGTGTGTGTGCGTGTGTGTGTGACCCGTGTTTGTTGGCAGTGAGTTGTGACTGTTTTACTCACAGTGGTGAGGCGGGTCTGTAATGGAGACTCATCACTCATGGTCCAAAAGCGTGTGTGTGACGCCTGCAAAAGCAGAAGAGAGAGAGAGAGTCTGTCATTGAGTGAGTGAGAGAGTGAGTAAGTGAATGAGTGAGTGAGCGAGTGAGTGAGTGAGCGAGCGAGCGAGTGAGCGAATGAGTGAGCGAATGAGTGAGCGAGTGAGTGAGCGAATGAGTGAGTGAGTGTGTGTGTGTGTGTGTGTGAGTGAATGAGTGAGTGAGTGTGAGTGAGTGAGTGTGTGAGTGAGTGAGTGAGCGAGCGAATGAATGAGTGAGTGAGTGAGCGAGCGAGCGAGTGAGTGAGTGAATGAGTGAGTGAGTGAGCAAATGAGTGAGTGTGTGTGTGAGTGAGTGAGCGAATGAGTGAGTGAGTGAGCGAGCGAATGAGTGAGTGAGTGAGTGAGCGAGTGAGTGAGTGAATGAGTGAGTGAGCAAATGAGTGAGTTTGTGTGTGAGTGAGTGTGTGTGTGAGTGAGTGAGCGAGCGAATGAATGAGTGAGTGAGTGAGCGAGTGAGTGAGTGAATGAGTGAGTGAGCAAATGAGTGAGTGTGTGAGTGAGTGAGTGAGTGAGTGAGTGAGTGTGAGTGAGTGAGTGTGTGAGTGAGTGAGTGAGCGAGCGAATGAGTGAGTGAGTGAGCGAGCGAATGAGTGAGTGAGTGAGCGAGTGAGTGAGCGAGTGAGTGAGCGAGTGAGTGAGTGAGCGAGCGAGTGAGTGAGCGAATGAGTGAGTGAGTGAGTGAATGAGTGAGTGAGTGAGTGTGTGTGTGAGTGAGTGAGTGTGTGTGTGTGTGAGTGAGTGAGCGACTGAGTGAGTGAGTGAGCGAGCGAATGAGTGAGTGAGTGAGCGAGCGAATGAGTGAGTGAATGAATGAGTGAGTGAGTGAGCGAGTGAGCGAGTGAGTGAGCGAATGAGTGAGTGAGTGAGTGTGTGTGAGTGAGTGAGTGTGTGTGTGAGTGAGTGAGTGAGTGTGTGTGTGTGTGAGTGAGTGAGCGACTGAGTGAGTGAGTGAGTGAGCGAATGAGTGAGTGAGTGAGCGAGCGAATGAGTGAGTGAGTGTGTGTGTGTGTGTGTGTGAGTGAATGAGTGAGTGAGTGTGAGTGAGTGAGTGTGTGAGTGAGTGAGTGAGCGAGCGAATGAATGAGTGAGTGAGTGAGCGAGCGAGCGAGTGAGTGAGTGAATGAGTGAGTGAGTGAGCAAATGAGTGAGTGTGTGTGTGAGTGAGTGAGCGAATGAGTGAGTGAGTGAGCGAGCGAATGAGTGAGTGAGTGAGTGAGCGAGTGAGTGAGTGAATGAGTGAGTGAGCAAATGAGTGAGTTTGTGTGTGAGTGAGTGTGTGTGTGAGTGAGTGAGCGAGCGAATGAATGAGTGAGTGAGTGAGCGAGTGAGTGAGTGAATGAGTGAGTGAGCAAATGAGTGAGTGTGTGAGTGAGTGAGTGAGTGAGTGAGTGTGAGTGAGTGAGTGTGTGAGTGAGTGAGTGAGCGAGCGAATGAGTGAGTGAGTGAGCGAGCGAATGAGTGAGTGAGTGAGCGAGTGAGTGAGCGAGTGAGTGAGCGAGTGAGTGAGTGAGCGAGCGAGTGAGTGAGCGAATGAGTGAGTGAGTGAGTGAATGAGTGAGTGAGTGAGTGTGTGTGTGAGTGAGTGAGTGTGTGTGTGTGTGAGTGAGTGAGCGACTGAGTGAGTGAGTGAGCGAGCGAATGAGTGAGTGAGTGAGCGAGCGAATGAGTGAGTGAATGAATGAGTGAGTGAGTGAGCGAGTGAGCGAGTGAGTGAGCGAATGAGTGAGTGAGTGAGTGTGTGTGAGTGAGTGAGTGTGTGTGTGAGTGAGTGAGTGAGTGTGTGTGTGTGTGAGTGAGTGAGCGACTGAGTGAGTGAGTGAGTGAGCGAATGAGTGAGTGAGTGAGCGAGCGAATGAGTGAGTGAATGAATGAGTGAGTGAGTGAGCGAATGAGTGAGTGAATGAGTGAGTGAGTGAGCGAATGAGTGAGTGAGTGTGTGTGAGTGAGTGAGTGTGTGTGTGAGTGAGTGAGCGAGCGAATGAATGAGTGAATGAGTGAGTGAGTGAGCAAATGAGTGAGTGAGTGAGCGAGCGAGTGAGTGAGCGAATGAGTGAGCGAGTGAGTGAGTGAATGAGTGAGCGAGTGAGTGAATGAGTGAGTGAGTGAGCGAATGAATGAGTGAGTGAGTGAGTGTGTGAGTGAGTGAGTGTGTGTGTGTGTCCATTCTAATGGGTCACAGACAGCAGAGAAACACAAAGCTAAATGCAAATCACACAATAAATCCATATACTCAATCACAATCAGAGAGTGAGTCATCTTTTAAAAGCGACGAGAGAACTCTCCTCAAAGACTGATAGAATCAACTCTTCTGTCTATCAACACACACTCATCCGTCATGTGGTCATTTGTATAATTGTGACTCAACAGTGATTGTTCTGCACTCTTAGAAGAAAAGGTTCTATCAGCGCTACATATTTGGAACCCCTAAAAGGTTCTATACACTCTTAAAAAAAGGGTTCCTCTGAGTTCTATATAGAACCCTGGGGTTCCGTACTTGGCCAATAGAACCTTTTTAAAAAAAAATGGTTCTAAATAGAACCATTTTGGAATTCCATATATGAAGCGGGGGATGGAACCATTTCTGGTTCTAAATAGAACCATTTCTTCTAAGAGTGTGTGTGTGTGTGTTTTCGGCTGTTAAATCTCTTCCTCGCCTCCGTCTATATGTCATGCTAATGCGTTTACATGTGTGTGTGTGTGCAGGTCAAGCCGATGCTGATGAGAATGTTAATCACAGGTGTGTGACGTGAAGTGAAACGGGCCGAGACGCACCGGACTGTGACGCTCTGGTAGGACTGATGCTGCTTAAACACACTCTCTCACACACACACACACACACACACACACTTGTCCAGTGAACTAGAAGCCATAAAAACACTCAAACGTCCGATTTATTCAGCATTCATTAAAGCTCTTTAATTCTGACCGCAATTAAACAGCGAGCCGATGCTTCCTGTGTGTGTGTGTGTGTGTGTGTGTGTGTGATGCTTGGAAACTGAGTGTCCAACGGCACATTGAGTATTCATGAAGAAAACTACTGCTCCAACACACTCTCTCTCTCTCTCTCTCTCTCACACACACACACTCACTGACACACACTCAGTCACACACACACACACACTCCTGGCGGATGTGATCTGGGGCATTATGGGATAGATGAGGCTGTGGTGAAAGTAGGACACACAGAATCTGCATCGTTCGGATTTATTAATGAAATCTAGAGAACAGGAAGTCATGTGACCGACACAACGCTGGCCTATATTTGATATTTATGTTATATTTGTTAAGGGGTACAAGTAAAATTAGCTGATAAAATACTTCTCTGTTTTAAGATATTGTGAGTAAATACCATACAACAACAGCTTTATGTATATATTAAAATAAAATTGTTATATTTTATACATAAACACACACACACACATACACATATTACATAAACACAATTGTCTGTTAGATGCGATTAATTTGACAGAAATTGCGACTATATTTAACTAATTAATGCATTATATTTGTATATGCAGTAGTTTAGTCATACTATCCTAATTTATATTTCATTTATATAATAATATATGCTGAACATTAATTATACATTTTAAAACTTTTTACATCGGAATGTGGAAATATTGTTCAGTCTCACTAGTCAGTAAATTGATTGAAAATAAATTGAATATGAATTATGAGTGTTGTGACGTGTGTGTCTGAATGATGTAAGCAGGTTTCGTGATCTGCACATGTGAACGCATTGAGACACACACACACACACACACACACGTTACATAAAGCCTGTGTGAGGTGAATGATTTATCTGCAGTGTGAAACACACACACACACACACACACACAACAGCCTTTTGTTGCTCACGAGCGTTTTACAGTTAATCCGGCGCGCGCGACCGGTAACGCGCGCGGCTTGTTCGGTTCGCTTACGTCACTATTTCTGTTTTGAACGAGAGAGTCTTTTAAATGTTGATGCATCGCGATTCGCGACGCTACAGTGAAAAGACGCGACGATCACGAGACGCGCGCAACGCACCGCACATTCCCATCAACGCGGTAACATTATTAACCAAATACGCGTTTTGTTGATTCATTGATTCGGACGCGTGCATAACGCGCTTCATCATCATCCTCAGTGCATTAAAGCATGTTCAGTCAAACGCGGGCACGCGGATGAGCGCCAGATGTGTCGGTGTGTGAAACATCAGGACTGCGCGCGGGAAACACTCACCTATCCGTAATGCATGCTGTTATAAGCGCTCACCAATGGCACGAGCTCCAGTGCGCGTTACATTCATCCGAACGGCAGCAGAGTTTATGAATGAAACCCGGGGTGAAGACACGCCCACTGGCGCTGAAGACACGCCCACTGGCGCTGGTGACGCGAGCGGTGGGATTCCTCCTCGGTGTGCGTCAGAGAGGATGAAGATGAGGATGATGATGATCACTCACTGCAGAAATGCACCGATTCACAAAAGCGCTTGGGTTCAAACAGAGCCAGTTATAGTTATTATTAGTTATTACTTGCTTATTAATATCGTGCATTTGGGGAGCGCGCATGAAATGTGTGAGAAGCAGAACCAGAGCGCGTGCGCTTTATACTAATGCACATTTACACTGTTCATACTTACTCTGTAAATAAAAATCATTCTGTAAGATGTAAATAAAACAAAGATTATTTAGAGAACGGTTTTACAAGAAAATATTTAAAAAATGTCCAAAAGGGTGTTTTTTTAGCACGAGCTCAATTCTGTTTTATGTTTAATGATGAAAAATACTCCAGTATCTCTTCTACTGAAACAGATTCAGGTGTGTGTGTGTGTGTGTGTGTGGAAGAAGATTCGTAACTAAAGTTAATATAACCTAATGCACAAGCTCTTATTATTTATTTATGGAAATGTGAAATATATGGAAAGTATGAATGCAGATGACAAATATTGCAAATAAATATGCAACTCACATATAAACAGAAACACATTCTACAGGATTGAGGAAAAGCTAATAATTAAGCTATAAAACGTCAAATTAAAATAATTTAAAAACAATCAAAATAAAACACTTGCTAAAATTAATTAAAAAAATTAAAATTAAAAAATAAAATAAAGAATTAAAATATTTTTAAATAGGAAAAAATAAAACACTTACTAAAATTAATGAAATCATACATTTTCTAATTAAAACAATTAATGCAAAATAAAAGACTAAAATTAATCAAACCATAAAAATCTGACAAATTAAAATAATAAAATGAATGCAATCCAAATAAACACTTACTAATTAGCCTAATTGAATAATGAATAAATATGAAATGAAATGAAAAATAAAAACCATATCAAAATAAACCACACTAAAATTAACTAAACAACCATAATTGCAATTAAAATAGAACAGTTATTAAATCATATAAATGTAAAATATTTTCTAAAATGAATGCAAAATAAAGCAGTCACAGCGCTGCAGTTCCCGAGACTGCCACACGGCGGCGCTGTTTCTCTTCATGTCAGATCACGTGTTGCACAGCATCAGTGCTCTGAATGTCCCTCTTTGATCCTTAAAAAGTGTGTGTTTAGTTGTTTCTTAAGTGTGTGATGCATGAAAACCTGTCCTGATCCAACATCAACATCAGGACGTCCTCTGTGAAACAGTGTTGGGGAAAAGTTACTTTTAGGATAATGCGATACACACTCCTCCTCACTTCATCTGTCTGATCAATGATCATGGGGACACGAGAGCTGTCAATCAAGAAATGTGAAAAAGTAATGCGTTGAAAAAGTAATCAGATTACGTTACTCAAACCACTTGCAATGAGTTACACACAACACTGCAAATGTACGTCACTGTCGTGTGTGTGTGTGTGTGTGATTACTGGAAGTCATCAGAACCGTGGGTTTGAGCTCTTCCTGTCGACTTCCTGCGTTAATGAAATCATAGACGAGTGAAAACCACTTCATGTTTCTGTGTTCACTTCATCTGAGTCTCGCCAACATCTGCCAAACACACACAACACACACACAGAGAAACCAGAAAGTGAAAGTTATCAGGTAAAACCGGTTGTGTGTGCCGCCACTGCTAACCTGACCTTTGACCTTCTGCTCCTAGTGCTTTTTAATGAGGCGTTACCATTCATAAATGTGGAGGAAGGAAGAAAAAAATGATCAAAAGTGAAAGTAAAGACATTTATAATGTCACACAAGATTATTTCAGATAAAAGTTGTTTTGAACTTTCTATTCATCAAAGAACTCTGACGAATAAAATGAGTCAGTTTCCACTTAATTACTCGAATATATGTTTATTGATCATCAGATCCTCATATTAGAGTGATTTCTGAAGGGTCATGTGACACTGAAGACTGGAGTAATGATGCAGAAAATACAGAGGAATAAATTACACTTTACTGTATATTCACATTCAACACACACACACACACACACACACACAGTCTGTGCCTTCCAACAGTGCAGCTCTGAATGCAGCAAGTAACATTGAATTACAGAACATTCTGAAGTAGAAATTAGTAGTAAAATAGTATCAAATTAATCAAAACTGCAATTAAAGACATATAAAGTTACAAAACAGATTATATTTCATATTCATCAAAATATTAGACAGCACACCTGCATTTACCATCAAATTGTGCAGTAGTTCTTGTAAAACACACCCCAATAATCTTATAGTAAATCTTGTCCAGTGTGTGTGTGTGTGTGTGTGTGATGACTGGACTCTCTGCGGTAACTGCAGCTATTACAGTGTTTCACTGACAGAGCAATCAACGCGTTATTTCTGAACGTTTAAAACAAAACTAAATAGTAACGCAGAGTTAAAGGAAGCGTTCAGTGTGTCCTTCTGCAAATATTGTGGGAATGTTACTTTTGAATGTTCTCGGAACGTTCTGAAACAAAAAGTAACATTTAAAAAACGAAAGCAAAAATGTATCAGAAAAAGAAACATTCCATGATCGATGTATGAATAATGTTATTGTGCTGACCAGTGTTGGGTGAGTTACTCTAAAAAAGTCATTAATTACTAGTTACTAATTACCTCTTCAGCAGTGTAATTAGATTACTGTACTAATTAGTCTCTCTAAAAAGTATTTAATTACTTCCCATATCAATCTCAACCAGCTGAATAACACAAGGATAGACATGAATCTGTTTTAATTCTTTCAAGTAAATACTATAAAATTGCATGAATTATCCTTAAACTCAAGGTTACATTATAAAAACATACTTTTTAGCATCAGACAATACATTTTGATGTTAAACCCACTCTGATCTCATGACATTTCACACTTTTTTCATGCATATTTTACAATAATTCATATGAATTTGTACGAGTGCGGTCGTACGTTTTAGACACCTCATAAAATGCATATGAATCGCTGTGAGAACGGATTGATCTATACACAGTATTTACCTCAATTACAACTAATTAAATTACAGATAAATGAAGAGTAATCCCTTACTTTACATTTTCAAGGGAAAAATAATTAAATTACAGTAACTAATTACTTAGTACTTACAGCAATAATCGGCCGAGTGTCGTCTTTAATAAGAGATCAAACTTCTGTCGCTCTAAAGCGTTCAAGGTTTACCTCAGTTTAAGGTGGAAATGTAATTTTCAGGTCTATGCTCAAAAGTGTATAAATGGATTATAAACACAGCGCAGATATAATTTAGTGCCATAAAATCCCCTAAAAAAACACTGAATATTGAACAAATAAAAATGATTGAACTAGTATTTCATTGAAATAATAAATAAATGTCACTCTTTGTTTCAGCGACACACGGAGTGTTAAAGTGGTTGTCTATGACGTGGCTTATCAAAGCAAGTATAATGTGTTTCACACACACACACACGTCCTGACTAACCCATGAGTAACTCGTATTACTTCATAATTCACCCCGGCATGGACTGTAAAACAACAACACGCGTCATGTTGCAGGAATGTTCTGCTCCAGGAACAGGGCTGGGATTTCCACTCACACAAATACTCGACATTCCTCTGAGTTTGAGCAGACTCATCCCGTAACACACACACACACACACACACTAAAGCATGAACTCTAGGTGATGAAGAACAGCAGATTGGAAAAGAAGAATGTGATCTTGAGTCACGCCTAGTAGACGAGTGACACTCGTGTGGTGATTCATCATGATCTTAATATCACATCAAAATAAACATCAATCTCTGAACTGCTGATAACGAGGTCAAACTCATCAGGACTGTTTGACAGATCACAGTATTTATCTATGATTCATGTGTTCATAACGTCCTCAGAGCTAATACAGTTCAGATGCAATGTAAACAGTAAAGTAGTACATGAAGAGATCTTGCAAGTTCAGTATGGAGTACCACAAGGCTCAGTGCTAGGACCGTTGCTGTTCACCCTGGATTCAACATTGAATTTAATATATATATATATGTATATATGTATTAGGGATGCACGATATATCGGCCAGCATATCGGTATCGGCCGATATATGTTCATTTTTAATGTTATCGTTATCGGCCTGGTAAGAAAATGTGGCCGATATATTAAAGCCGATAAATGATGTATTGTTCCCTTCAGCTGAGACACTTGTTGAGCACTGTTTATGTTTTTTTAATTTCTTGAAATATGATTGAAATCTCTTCAAAAAAATTAAAATACGTTTCGGTGCAACATGTGCAGCGCAAATCTGTTAAATCGGCTACATAACACTATAATGAGAACATCAATATAATTGTGTGCTTGGGACATGGGTTTAATTGTGAGACTTTTGTTTTTGTAATCAGATATCGGTTATCGGCTTTCAAATATCAAGAATTATCGGTTAATCCCTAATATATATATATATGTAATCAGGTACAGTTTATATTTATTAATATTGCGACATCAAATCGACATAATAGGGATATCGATTAATTAACCCTTGTGCTGCATTAGATTTTTAACACCGTTGAGTGCATTAAGGACCAAAAATGGCCACATATTAAACATTGCCTAAAATATTATATATTATTATTATTTTCCACTTTTACCAAGTTAAATCTTTTAACCAGCATCAGTCCTCATCATAACTACCAAAAATGTATTCAATTTCAGGATTTTAACCCTTTAATTACCAGTTTTGTTTGCGAAACCATCGATTTGTATAAGAGGAAAAAACACAAAAATTCAATTATTGTCAATAAACTAAATGCAAAGAGAAAACTTTAGATTTGGATTATCACAGTCCCACTTTGCAAAAAATCCCACTTAGCGCGTTAGAGACCAAAAATGGCCACCTATTAAACATTGCCTATTGCCTAAAATAAGGTGCATTTCCACCCATAGGGAATAAATATGTAGTGACGTCATCTGGTGGAATACACTATATGATGCAAATATAATGCTTTTGCTTCAAAATGAAAGGATGTTTGTGCAAAAATCATGTTTCATGTATTACTGACACGTTTTAATGGGTTTCAATGGGCCATTTTTGGTCTTTATGGTGCTGAGTGTTACTATTTGATCTACACAGTGTGGGTTATACATATTTTGCAAAATGGGATCACATTTTTTACATGTATCCAAAAAGTCACAATTTTGCCAAATTTCATACCATTTGCATTAAAACAGCCAAAATGGTCAAAGAAACTAAACTGCAAAAGACCAAAAATGTCCCTAATGCAGCATAAGGGTTAAATAGATAATCTAGAAATCTAGTAAATATAAATAACACAAACAACTAAATGTCTGTTCTTGGGCAAACATAAACTAATTATTTTCCTAATTTATATACATTAATAAAGAAAGAAAGAAGAAGTCATTGTGTGAAATCTTCAGAAAACGTGGTGAAAATGTGATGATGTTATCAATTCCAGTTTAATCTCAATCCAAGAATCAGATCATAGTGTTTGAGTTATTAAATGGAATGCTTCACTGTTATGAATGATCTCAGGGTTCGGACGCTGATTGGAGCGCGCTGTATATATGTGGGTGTCACGACCGGTCCGCTGATTGGCTGAGACGCGGGGGGCAAGCGTGTCCGCTAACGCTATTGGTTGTTAGTGGGGGTGGGCGGGATCTGTCAGCTGCGGGATCGCAACAAATGTAGCAGCAGAAGCGCTACACACACACACACACACACACACACACACACAGAGTACACCGAGCAAAGCAATCGGCTTAGACTTAGAATAAAGCGCGTTACGAGGCGCTTTTGTCCACTAATGTTTGGATCCGAATGGCCTGTTGACAGTGATATTTTGTCGTCTTTCTGTGACGCGACACAGTAAACACAGAAAACAGCAGCGACGCGGAAGGAATATCGCGCTGATCATGGAGCGGAACCCCGAGGCGCGGAGCTGCAGAACCCGGTGTCCGGAGCTCCTGCTCGGCGACTCGTCCATGAAGCTCTCGGTCCACTCCACCACCGGGACGCGGTTCGAGCTGTCGGTTCCCCCGGAGGAGACCGTGGACGGGCTGAAGAGGAGACTCGCGGAGAGACTCCGGGTTCCCAGAGACAGACTCCTGCTTCTGCACCGAGACCTGTGAGTCAGTCCACCGGGATCGGGATCATAACGGGATCGATAGACAACAACACGGGCGGAACCTTAGTTTGGGATGGGGAAGCGGGCAACCCTAATATTTATATGCCATTTTGTTATTGTTTAATGAAATGATTTGATTTATTCAGATCAGTTTAGTTTAATGTTTATTCAGTTCAGGTAACGTTACAAAATCGGTCACTGGGAAATGTTCTTCTAATATGTGCGATTTAGGTACTAATATGTGCACTAATGTTCCTTTGAGATGCTAATATTCACACTAAAGGGTTCCTGCAGCTCACTGACAGCTTTTGTACCTTGAGAATGCATGTTATTATTATTTAATGACATTATATGTGTTTTGTTCTAATGAGGATTTAGTATGAATCTGAGATCCTGCAGAGTTGATTTGTAACGGTAACACTTTACAGTAAGTTTATTCATTATATAACTACAGTTAAGATGAACTAAGAATGTTTACTAAGGGCTAGCTAAGCTAACTAAACCCCGCACATATACAGCATTTATTAATCTTAAAAACATTTACTAATACATTATTTAAATCAAAGGTTGTGTTAGTTACCATTAGTTAATGCACTGTGAACTAACATGAACAGCTGCATTTTTATTAACTAACATTATTAACTATTTATAAATGTATTGCCCATGGTTAGTTCATGTTACTATGAACCTTACTGTAAAGTGTTAGCAGGATAGTCGAGTCAGCTTTATTTCTGCAGTTCTTTATTTTAAAGTGATAAAGAGGGGAATAATCTTGAGTGCCGGAGAGGTGCATGATGGGAAAGCTCAGTGATGGTGTTTCCGTCTCTTTAGGAGGTTGAACTCTGGGAAACTGCTGGACTTCGGTGTGGTGGACGGGAGCAGACTGACTCTGATGCCCACCGTCGAAGCCGGACTGATGGTAAATTCCAGAGTTAATCATGAGAAACTTCATTAAATATGAGGCAAATTCAAATAAAATGAGTTCAGTTCTGCTAAACGCAGCTTTAATCGTGTTATTATTCAGCGTAATGTATATTGAGCGTTGGAAATTTCATCAATTATGAATAAAATTTTAATAGTGTTGTTTTTCATGTCAAATACAGTTGAACGTTGATTCAATTTCATTGCTTTATGAATTAATGTCATTCAGGTCAATTCAGTTTAATGTTGATTCAATTCACTTTAATAACAGTGTGAATATTGCACATTTTATTAATTAAAAATCAAATTCTACTTCAATTGTGTAATGTATCCAGTAATAACGGTTGATGTTGCAAATTTAAATAGTGTCATTTTTTCAAATAATTTCAGTTTAATGTTGATTCAATTCACTTTGATCGCAGTGTTGAGAATTTCGTCAATTATGAATCAAATTCACTTTCAACAGTGTCATTTATTCAGCTCGATTCAGTTCAATGTTGATTCCATTGACTTCAAAAGCATCAGTTAATTGTAAACTAAAGTGTAAAGTGAATGTTTTTGGAGTTTGTTGTGAATTTTATCAACTATGAATCAAATTCAGTTTCATTCAGATCAGTTCAGTTCATTGCTGATTCAATTCAGTTCAATAACTGTTGATGTTGCAAATTTTATCAATTATTTAGCAAATTCAATTTAAATACTGTAATATATTCAGATGATTTCAGTTTTATGTTGATTCAATTCACTTCGATAACAGTGTTGATGTTTTTTCAAATTTCATCAATTATGAATCAAATTCAGTTTCAATCGTGCATGTTGATGTTGATTCAGTTGGAGAGCATCAGTTCAGTGTAAAGTTTGTTTTTGGCCTCACATGTGAAGATCTGCTGAGTTTGTGATGTGTGTGTGTGTTTGCAGTCTCCGTCGAGGCGTTCGGAGCAGTCGGTCCTGCAGGCGCTGGAGACTCTCACAGATGCTCAGGTGAAGCTCTCGCTGTGGTCACACACACTTCCTCTTATACCGGCACACACTCATTCACTAGAACTCACACAATCACAATTCTAATGCGTTTCCCACTAACACGCCAACGCACGCACGCACACACACTCTCTGAGAGCGAGCAGCATGTGTGCTCCCCGCCGGTCGCGAGTCACAATATTTATAATGTTTTATGTTGAACAGATCAGAAAAATAAAAAGTTTCTGTTTTTAAGAATCTTCCGTTTTAGACCCTTCGTCTAACAGCGAAACCACATGTGTGTTTATATATCTGTGTGTGTGTGTGTGACTCGCCCCATCAGCGGGTCTGTGCGTCATTTTGGCAATGCTGAGCTGTTTGATGTCAGTTCAGTGTGTGTGTGTGTGTGGTTAGACTTGGAGAGAAACACTCAAGTATGATAAATGATTTCCTAGAACAGACTCGAGTTGAACTCTTATTATAACTCCTCTGTCGTCTGTGTCAGTTTACCTCCGAGGAACACACACTTTACTTAAAGCCTTTAAATATAATAAACATATTTTTAATGCATGAGTTATTCCTCGTAATGCACCTTATACCTTATAACCACAGTAATAATACATTAAAACACTTCTCTATTCATTCTTACACCTTTAGAAGTATAATGCATTAAAACTAGGGCTGTGCAAAAATTAATCGCGATTAATCGCATCCAAAATAAAAGTCTGTGTTTACATAATATATTTGTGTGTGCTGTATATAATTATTTTGTATATATAAATACCTATGCATGCATGTATATATTTAAGACTTATTTGCGCTTAAATTCTGTGTATATATATATATATATATATAAATACATAATCTATGTTATATAAATATAAATATTTTATATATGAATAACACATTTTCTTAAATATATACATGCATGTGTGTGTATTTATAAATACAAAATAATTATATACAGCACACACAAATATATTATGTAAACACAGACTTTTATTTTGGATGCGATTAATCGCGATTAATTTTTGCACAGCCCTAATTAAAACACACGATAAACAACCAATTTCAGATGGAACCGCAAAGGAAAACAGCAAATATTATAATGCATTTTAACATTGGTTACAATAAAATGATAACATGCAATGGTCAGAAAAATAATCTCAATTCAACGATGAAAACAAGATGATTCTCTGACTCCACTGGCAGATATTTGTTCTCGTTTTAAACACAAACTCACTTCATTTTAATAATTTTCTCTTCAGTCATTGTTCTTCATCTGCAGTAAATGCCTCTTGATTTAAGGATGTGTTAGATGTGTGTGTTCTAGAAAACGAGACAGAAACACTGAGGAGGAACATCATATGTGCAGTGTGTGACTCAAGCGTGCAGCCTTTGTGCAGTAGATTTGCTGTTTTGTGTGTGTGTGTGTGTGTCGTTATCTGCTGTAAGATGTGGTGGTGAAGCTGTAGGTATTTTTAACCTGGAAATCCTCCTGTGAAGTGTGTTAGAACAGCCCTCGACTCAACTGTCAACAGCTCCTGTTGTCTACACTGTGTGTGTGTGTGTGTGTGTGTGTGTGTGTGTGTTTGTGTGTGTGTGTGTGTGTGTGTTTGTGTGTGTGTGTGTGTGTGTGTGTGTGGGTGGTGCTTCAGGAAGTTTGTTTTGTCAGGTTTGAGCATGTTCACTGTTTCTCTCTCTGAATGAAACATGTCCACCAAAATTACATTTTTCCTTGAGAAATGTTTATTAGTGTCTATCTTGAATGTAACTCGACACCCCCACCTCATTTATGATGTTCCGCGGAGCAAATGAGCCCCGCCATTAAAGCGTATTAAAAACACCACATACACACAAACTACTTTAAACGCTCTATTTCCGTCATAGGAGGAGTGTAAAATGATTAGGTTTGGTATTTTTTTCATCTTCTTCTCCAGTAAATGTCTTTTGATTTAAGAATGTTTATATATTTGTGCTGTAAAGCGAGACGGAAACACTGAGGAAAAGCGGGATTTCTCTCTTCTCTCCAGGTTTATTCCTTCAGGATCTTCGTGTCAGGGGAATCTCTGGCCTTTCCGTTCATCATCATTGGAAATCATTTGCTCTTAATAGCGTAGCGCGATCAATATAGTCTTCCCAACGCGAGCCATTGACTGACGCTCGATGCTCATTACTCCGACGCGAGCTTCACTCACACTCCTAACCGCGGGATTTAAGGACTTTTCGGTACCAGACGATCATTTTAGTCATTTTTAAATTGTATTTTTAAACCCATTCAATCCAGTTGAATTAGGATGTTCTGTAATGGTAAGCGGACCTCATGTAAATACGAGTGCCGAAGTGATGACGTCACTTTGTAGGACAACTCGGAAGCTAGCGTCGCGGGCTAACTCAGTCGAAAAGCAATGCATTTCCCCCAAAGACTTTTGGAAAATCGCAAAAAATAAGATCTGCGTTTAACAAAGAGTTGTAACCCTTACACGTTTTGTCCATCAAGATAATCTTTACAAGTTAATCCAAAATTTATACATTTTGAAGCCTATAGCCTATAAAGATTTTTTTTTTTTTAAATTAAAAAACCATAAGCAGGTTATAACTGTGTGTTCTATGTCATAGATCAAAACGTGAAAATATTTAGAGGCTTTGTTCACCACAGACCTTATTTCAGGCGATTTAGCAAAAACCCATTCAAAAATCCCATAAGCTTTAGAGCGAGAGAACCGTAGTGCTAAAATGCTAACTCACTTCCGCATACAGAGTGACGTCGTAACTTCGGCACTCTATACAGTTGACGTGTAGGCTAATTAATTCTGAACTGCTCTGAAACGCCTCCATTGTATCTTGATTTTCTCCCGGAACAAACACGTCTCAATATTCCTCATTATAATAATTAATGCGCAGAATAAAGGGGCGGGGCCTGGTTGAGTTAGTTAGTAGTGTGTTAAACTGCCGGTTATGGAAAGGGGCGGGACATTTCCCAAACACACTCAGCGCTCGACCAATCACAACACACCGCTCCAGCTGACCAATCAGAGCACAGTGTGCTTTCAGGAGGAGGGGCTTCATAGAGACAGGAAGTAAACAGAGAGTTACTGACAGACTGGGAAGAGAGGAGCCGCAACAATGGAGAATATGAGGAGAATAATCAACATTCAAGCAGGAAAACCTGTTCTAGGAGCGCCTGAAACTACAGTGAGACTGGCGTAAGGGAGTGTATAACAGGTGCTTGAGGGATTTAATGTGCGTAATAAGAGCAGGAAGAAGCCGAATCGTAAACATTTATATTTAAAGACTCGTGTAAAAGTTTAACAGGCATCATATGTGTTGGTGAGTCGGTCTGTCTGCTGTCGAGATGTTTCTAACGCACCGAAGCCACTTTGCATGAGCGTGATCTCTCCGCCTGTCTTTGTGATTGAAGTGGTCAGTGATTCAGCGTCGTGACTCACTCGTTCCCGAGAGACGGATACTGAGCGTTTCATTCATTCACATCACACACACACACACACACACCTCAGGAGTTTTGGATTTCACAGGCTCACGCTTGTAATAATGATGTTCTTCCTCAGTGTTTCTGTCTCGTTTTCCAGCACACACATCTAAACATTCTTACATCAGAGAAGAAGAACTGAAGATATTAAGGCAAAAAAGTAATAAAGTGAACTGCTTAAAACAAGAGCAAAGATACTGGGCATTTGGATTGTGCACTTTCAACTTATGTTTTTAAGATTAACTAAAGGTTTGGAACGACATGAGGGATGAGCTAACCTTAATATTGTTAAGCATAATTATTCAAACGCTATATAGTTAGCTGTTAAAGAGGCCATGTTGTGCTAGATCATGTTTTCCTGCTTGAATGTTGATTATTCTCCTCATATTCTCCATTGTTGCGGCTCCTCTCTTCCCAGTCTGTCAGTAACGCTCTGTTCACTTCCTGTCTCTATGAAGCCCCTCCTCCTGAAAGCACACTGCGCTCTGATTGGTCGGCTGGAGCGGTGTGTTGTGATTGGTCAAATGCTTCGAGTGTGTTTGGGAAATGTCCCGCCCCTTTCCATAACCGCCAGTTTAACACACTACTAACTAACTCAACCAGGCCCCGCCCCTTTATTCTGCGCATTAATTATTATAATGAGGAATATTGAGGCGTGTTCGTTCCGGGAGAAACTCAAGATACAATGGAGGCGTTTCAGGAGTTCAGGAACACTGACTCTGATATAGAGGAGAACTGGAGCTTCTCATGATTAAACATCACACACACACACACACACACACACACTGGTGAGGATGAGGCGAGCAGTGTGTGTTGAGTTTCAGGGCGTTTGAGTCCGTCTGCTATCACTCTCTCCATCTGTAAACCGCTGTAGACCGCACTCTTCCGGGTGTCGCGTTGGTAAACACAGAGGATCTGCTGATGGAGGGTTGCTCGGGTGTTTCCTCCTGATTGGCTGATCCCAGACCAGCTTCAGTCGTCCTGCACATCTGTGAATGTCAGATTAACGTCTCGCATCGCCTCTCTCGTGATCACTGAACGGAAACGAGTCTCTCCTCTAACTCTGCAACATTATATGCTTTATTAATTTATTTTGCATTGGTAACACTTTACAATAAGGTCTCGTTTGTTAACATTAATTAATGCATTTTAATTTGAATAATGCAAATAAAAACTAAGATTTTAAAATATGCATTTGGCTGTCGCTTTGCACATATATTTTACAGCTTAGTTACTAATTAATAATTAAATGTAATTTGTTTGCACCTTGAATGCTGTAGAACTAATCATTGTCAGTTCGTGTCGAGTCATCTTTATTTATTTTGCGCTTTATACAATACAGCGTTTTCATGATCTCTAATGCGGTTAACAAATAAAACCTCACCGTGTGTGTGTGTGTGTGTGACGTCCGTCCGCACTGCTCTGCTGGCTTTATGACGTGTCAGTCACTGCATTACAAACTACCAACCCTCGATTTCTGAGAACTGTAAATGCACTGGAGGCAAATTCCCAGAATGCTCTGCTGCTCGTCTTCACCCACAGCAGTGACTGATATCTGCGACTGAAGCGACACACACATCGACACACACACGTCGACACACAGCCTTTAAAGGGGATCGAGTGTGTCCTTTTACACAGTTTTCCTGCTTGAATGTTGATTATTCTCCTCATATTCTCCATTGTTGCGGCTCCTCTCTTCCCAGTCTGTCAGTAACGCTCTGTTTACTTCCTGTCTCTATGAAGCCCCTCCTCCTGAAAGCACACTGCGCTCTGATTGGTCAGCTGGAGCGGTGTGCTGTGATTGGTCGAGCGCTGAGTGTGTTTGGGAAATGTCCCGCCCCTTTCCATAACCGCCAGTTTAACACACTACTGACTCACTCAACCAGGCCCCGCCCCTTTATTCTGCGCATTAATTATTATAATGAGGTGAGGTGACATCATCAGTGGAGGAGACTGTTTCTCAATGACTTTATAGAGTTTTAGGATTCCCTCGGCTGATCCGTCATCTCGTCTGCAGGAGCGGGAGATGCAGCACACACACACACACACACACTTGCCCTTCTGCTTCTGTGGTTTGAGTGACACATGTGTGAGTCTGCTGTTGATTTCTGAATGAAACTGAGCTGAACCTGAGATACCCATTCATTTACTCATCCACTCATTCATTTAAACATTTAAAAAAAATGTAGTTATTGTTTTTATTTATTTATTTATTTATTCATTTATTCAGTTATTTACTTTAAATGTTTTTTGTAATTTTTCCATTATTTCTTATTTTTTATTTATTCATTCATTCAATTCTTATTTTTTTTATTTAGTTATATTTTATGTATTTATTTATTCATATTAATTCAATCATTATTTTTTTATATTCATTCAGTTATTTACTTATTTACTAATTTTTTTGTCTTTTTATTTATTTATTTTTTCATTTATCCAATTTGCTTTATTTATTCATTTTTTATACATTTATTTATGCATGTCATTTATTTTTTAAATTTTTTAATTTATTCATATCTATCTATCTATCTATCTATCTATCTATCTATCTATCTGTCTGTCTCTCCATCTGTATTAGAATAATATTGAATACTAAATATTGGGAATATCGGAATGGCTCTTTCTCTCTCCGATTCAGTTGTGATCTCGTTGTCTAGTTTGTGATGTATCTAGTATCCGGAGGTTGTTATTTGCAGTGACGGTTCAGTTCGGTTCGGTCACTGTACGGTTGTGGCTTTGGTATGATGTTCAATAAATTATATAATAATGTTCTAAACGTGCAAGTCTCATTAACGTCTGTTTATCGTCTGGTTTGTGTCCAGGTCAGTGACTTCCTGTCGGGCCGGTCCCCGCTGACCCTTGCCCTGCGTGTGGGCGATCACATGATGTTCGTTCAGCTCCAGCTGGCATCTCAGCCGTCCGTCTCCAGGGCTCCCAGCCAATCAGATGCCTCGATAGGACTGGCTCCTCCTCGAACACACACAGACCACGCCCATTGTGGACAAAGCCCCACCCCTGCCCCGCCCCACTCTCAGGTAGTGCTGCTTCACTCTTTCCTGTTAAAAGTCTTGTTTTATAAAGAGAAAACCAGGAAAAAATCTCCCAGTGGGGTCAGAAAAAATATAGTTTTTTTGTTTTAAACTAAATTTATATTTATGTGTGTGTGTGTGTTAGGCTGAAGGTAGCTCAGACAGACAGCGATGCAAACCGGGCGCCGTCATCGAGAGCCTCGTCAATCACGCGCCTGGAGTTTTCTCAGGAACCTTCTCAGGTAAAGCATGGCTTCAGTGTCCTTCATATACTGTTACAGGCTAGAATAGATAATATAGTTACGGAGCCCCACACGAGTGAGTGAGTGAGTGAGTGAGTGAGTGAATCAGTGAGTTTGAGGGAGTGAGTGAGTCATTGAGTGAGTGAGTGAATCAGTGAGTGAGTGAGTCAATGAGTGAGTGAGTGAGTGAGTGAGTCAGTGAGTGAGTCAGTGAGCGTTTGAGTGAGTGAATCAGTGAGTTTGAGGAAGTGAGTGAGTCATTGAGTGAGTGAGTGAATCAGTGAGTGAGTGAGTCAGTGAGCGTTTGAGTGAGTGAATCAGTGAGTAAGTGAGTGAATCAGTGAGTTTGAGGGAGTGAGTGAGTCATTGAGTGAGTGAGTGAATCAGTGAGTTTGAGTTTGAGTGAGTGAGTCATTGAGTGAGTGAGTGAGTGAGTGAATCAGTGAGTGAGTGAGTGAGTCAATGAGTGAGTGAGTGAGTCATTGAGTGAGTAAGTGAGTGAATCAGTAAGTGAGTCAGTTTGAGTGAGTGAGTGAGTGAATCATTGAGTGAGTGAGTGAATCAGTGAGTGAGTTTGAGTGAGTCATTGAGTGAGTGAGTGTGTGCGTGTGTGTGTGTGAGTGAGTGAGTTTGTGTTAGTATGTGTGTGTGAGTGTGTATTCTAATGGGTCACAGACAGCAGAGAAACAAAGTTGAATGCAAATCACACAATACAACCATATAATCAATGATCTAAGCACAGCGCAGTCAACAAGCAAACCATTTTATTTCGGTAAATGTTTCAAGCTGGCTCACCTTGACCTCGTCTCGACCTCACCTTGACCTCTCCCTCCACAGGTACTCTACACCCGAACTGTCAGGACGGCAGCGGGCGTCCTCGCCGTGACATCACCACCATCCTCCAGATCCTCAACGACCTCTTGAGCGCCACACGTCACTTCCCCGGAGCGGCTCCGACCCTGACGCACCTCGGCTGCCCGACGCCCCGACCTCCGACCTGTTCACCTCCACCTTCACCGACCTCTGACGGGCAGCAGCACGGACGCCCGCGCCGGCCCTCCGGTGAGCTTAATGAGTTATTGCTAGAGTGTCTTTAAGAATGTGATGCATCCAGCCGGCTGATATCTTCATTAGCCTGAACACACACACACACACACACACACACACACACACACACACACACACACACCTGAAGGGGTTTATTCTGAGATAACAACCGGACAAATCTTCAACAAAACAATGTTTTGAGGTGTGGTGACCGTAGTAAAAGCAGAATAATTGACTTCAGGCCGTTGACTTATTGATAAATAAAGCAAATAAAGCGAGTCGTGAGTGTGTGTGTGTGTGTGTGTAAGAGGAAGTCATGTTTTCTGACGCCATCCGCTCACACTTCTCCTGTTCTCCTCTGATTCATCGAGCAGTGTGTATCTGCTCACTTCTTTTTTTTGCTCGTTCTGCTAAAATCAGCACATCATGTCAGACTGAATCTAAACTCACGAGCGGCTTCAGGAAAGCCGAAACCACATATTGTAGATAAATATAATATTTATATATAGAACAACCTCTTAAAATATAATCATCTGACTAAAATGGCATTTTTGCGGCTCGTCGTGTCTCATCTTCTGTTCTCTGAGCTCTGAATGAGACGTGACCTTTCAGAGGTCATCCGCGGGGTCACGCCGAGCTTTCAGAGGGTCACGACCCCGTTAGTGAACATTAACCAGCAGTACTGGCCTAACACACACACACACACACACTTATCTCTCCACACATCTTTCCAACACACTGGCCCTCAGGGGTCTCCAGGAGCCTCGCAGTGTGTGTGTGTGTGTGTGTGTGTGTGTGTGACGTCTGGAGAGATCAGACCTCGAGGATCCGCAGGTTGATTTATGTAAAGTTACAGTGAGGAGGAATAATCGAAATGCCAAAACAAGACGTTAATCAGAGGATCTCCGCAAAACTACATCAAGAACCATTTGTGTAATGTGTTTCTATCTTAAACTAAAGCGTATTACCTCACATAAAATACTACTCAATCATGAATACCATAATAGGTGTTTTTATATAAAAAAAACATTCAGAAACTGGATCTGACTAACGGTTTACACATAGATCTCCATATTAAAGGCTAAATCTCTCGTTTGCACTTCTGGCCAAAGGACGTAGACGTCCACACTGGCGGCCATCTTGCCACAGGCAACTCGCTCACTCGTAGCTTTTTGTTTTAATGGTCACGTAGTTTTTAAATGACCATAACTTGCTCCATTTTCTACCGATTTTCAAACGGTTTGGTTTGTTATAAACGTCAGAGATGTAGTTATGACACTGCAGACTTGTGATTTGTGACTTGTAAATCTGTCAAGATTTCAACGAGATAAGAGTAATTGTGTTCGTGCTGATCACTCATCAGGAACCACAGAGCCGCCAGAAAGCTTGCCTGTGCCAAGATGGCCGCCGGTGATGACGATAGATTATATAGATATTTATTATCCTTTATTATAGATATCTATGGGTTTACATATCAAAGCCGCCACACTAGACATTATTATTAATGTATGAGACGTGTGTGTGTGTGTTATCCAGCATTACTGTCAGGGAAAGACTCATTCCAGGAGTTTCTCTGTGTTTCTCCTCGTGATCGTGGCTTTTCTTTCAGGTTTAGAATCCAGTATTCTGTCACTCTTTTTTCTTTTATGAGTTTAACCTCTTAACTGTCCCCTTTTTTGAATAGACATGGAAATGCTCATTTCAAACTTAAATGGTTGTAATTCAAGAATGCTTTGGAATATAGACTTAAGATTGGTCTCGTTTTAAAGAAGACATTTGGCAGATTTTTCTCGAATTAGGAAAGTGAAACAGAAAAAAGTTATAGAAGTCTGAGTTTATAGAAATGTACAATGTAAAAAAAATAATTATTCATATTTTATATAAAATATATATTTTCAAAACCTGGGCAACTCTAAAACTGCAGAAAAATCAAAGCCAAAAATCTGAACAAGTTGTGTTTCAAATTTTAGGTTGATGATATCTCAAAAAATGAGCTTTCAGTGAGATTTAGTTTGGGCGCAGTACCGAACGCTTCCACTAGGGCACAATCAGACTCCATTACTGCCCATATAAGGGCGCCTCCATTTCCATATGTGTTTTGAGTGATCTGAACCATTATTTTCACAAATTTCACACAATTTATGAAGTAGAAATCCTATTCAGAAGTAGTATGGGTAGTTTGGCATATTTTGATATGAATTCAACCTCTAGGAATCACATACAAACTCAAAGCACACGCATGAGCGTTATAGCTTATTGCCATAACACAAATGGTGAATCTATTTTTTTTTTTTCATAATATTTAAAACATTTTCAGACCTTTTTTTCTAAAATAATTGAATGGATGCTATCTTTTGAACTCTTGGCATGAAATCAAACTGAGGTTTCTAACTTTTTTTCATGATTTTTCATGCTTTCAAAATAAAGGTCTGAACACGCTTTATGAGTATGAAAATATTCTTGTTGCAAATTGATAAATTACGGCTCCTGTGTAAATTATTTTGAAAATCAGTCACCAAATATGGAAACTAGAGATTGTAAGCTTTCAAATGATAAATAGTTTGTCAATATTACTTAAGGTCTTTTCTAAGATATTATTGTTTTAAAAATATAATGGCAAGTGTCCCACCTGTGGCACGGTGACAGTAAACTAAAGAACTCCGTCTCATCTTTTGTCCAAACACACCCCTTCATGTACATCATGTGACTGTAAATGTGCAAAAACTCTTTTGCGAAATATTTCTTTTTCGAACCGCCTGAAAAACCTCTTCACGCGAGCGCCAAAAATGTACGATAAATGGATGTTTTTGCAAAATGTATTGTGCATATTTTCAGTTATCACCGCGGCTGATGTTGTGTGTGTGTGTGTGTCTCAGGTGAGCGCGTGCGTCAGACGGAGAACAGGACCACGCGCTGTAAGCTGGAGCAGCTGCGGCTCTTACTGCGGCAGCGGCGGCTCCGGCGGAGGGCTCGGAGGGACACACGGACCCCGCTCCACTGGCCCTCACGCCGCACCGCCGCCGCCCTGGATCTGGACTTCCAGGAGCCGGTCTGGAAACCCGACGGCCCGTCCGACAGGAGCGCAGAGTTCGCTGTGGCTTGAGCTGTGAAACACTTCAGGAGACGCTGATGCTCTCGTCTTCCAGAACAAACATCTAAACACGTTTACTGGAGAAGCAAGTCTCCATATCTTCAGTCAGTTTCTTCTCCTGTAAATGTGTCTTGATTAGGAATGCGCGATATATCGGTATAGGCTGATAAACGCTCATTGGTATCGTGTCTGATATATTAAAGCTGATAAATAATGTAAGCTGAGACGCTTCAGACGCGCACTGTTCAACATGATGATTATGAGTCGCTTGAAATATGATCGGAATCACTTTGAAAAGGAAAATACAGTAAAGCGCAGTCATATCGGCTACATGAACATCATAATCGTTTGTTTGGGACGTGGGTTTTAATGCTGAGACGTTTGTTTTTATAATCAGCCTCTCAAAAACCATTTGGATTTAGATTTATCGGCCGATATATCGGTTATCGGCTTTCAAATATTAAGAATTATCGGTATCGGCCAAAATGTTGATCTCGCTCTTGATTTAAGAATGTTTGGATATTTGTGCTGGAAAACGAGCAGATGGTTTATTAGTGTGATTAATAATTCTCAGTCTCTTGCTGATGTTATGAAGCGCGGATGTAGCATTCTCACGTCAGGTGATGATTTGCACAGTTCATTTCTCTCGCGAGCATTACGATATTTTTGATTATCAGGTCGATCCTGGATCTCGTGAAAATAAGAACCGCTCATATTTCACCCCAAAAACGAAACAAAATGGATAATATTTTTCACTTTAACGTGAAAAAAAGGCTTAATTATATATGTATAATTATATCAATTGTGTATATGAAGAGTGCACATTTGAAATTTTCTTCTAGAATGATAATTTTTATCAAACTTGTATATTTAAGTTCAGTAATTTCACTTAAATGACAATTCATAGGTAATCCTCATCCCCATTTAAGTGAAATTAATTAACTTAAATATACTAGCTTGATAAAAATGATCATTCTAGAAGAAAATTTCAAATGGCACTTAAGAGGCTTTTTCATCTGAACTCTTCATATATAAATACACACATGCATGTACATAATTAAAAAATATTTTAATGCACATACTCTCTATAATTTAAATTATATATAAATAACACATTTTATTAAATATATACATGCATGTGTGTATTTATATATACAATGTATATAATTATACACAAGTACACACACATATATTATGTAAACACACATTTTTATGTGGGATGCCAAGAGCTATATATAAATAGGCTTCATTTCTCAAAGGGAAATACAGCTTCTTTGGGGTGAAATATGATTTTGTGAGATTCGTCCATGTATTTCTCAGACACAGTTCGTGTTGTTCTGGGTTTCTGTGCTTTCTCTGGTGAATCTGAGACTCTGACCCAAACGCTGGTGAATCCAGAACTGATCCCAGGACAGTTTCAGGAGCAAATGTTGATCTGAAGAGAAGGAAAGCTGAATAAACACTCATGCCCTCAGTGACTGTCTGTCTTTGAGGAACAGCGAATGCAAATCTCTGATCGTGTGGATTCCCCAACTCTAGTGTGAATGTGTTTCCCCGTGGGATCGGGATCTGTGTGTGTGTGTTATCTCTCAGGCATGAAGCGATGGTTATGTCGCACATTCATTCAAACGACTGTATTAATTTATAAAAGCATCTGTTGACTGTGAAACTGACTGTGGTTTTGTGTTACTCCTCCTTTCTCTTCTTCTCATCTCCATGTAAACAGGGAACGCTCTCAGAACACTTTACTTTGAACATTTGTAAATGTGACCAGTTTTGGAGCGTCTCGTCATGTTTGTGGCAGTTACGTTCTGCATATTTGTGTTGGCTGGATTGTGCGTTTGTTTTCATGAGCAATGCATTTGTGTGGCTTGCAATTTAGTTTTTATTTCTTTTTAGGTAATAAATTAAGATAAAGAAATGTTTGCCGTTTTTTGTTTTCGGATTTCACTTTAAATACCAGTGTCGCCTGATCAAACGGTGACTAAACATGATTAAAAAAACGTGCAATGTTTCATAATGTAATTCCTGATGACTGATGGGTTCCTACTAAGACATTTAAGTTAGACACTGTATTAAACAACAATAGATAATGTTCAGCGATGACGTTGGTCGGTCTAGACGCCGGGTGAGTCATGTGACTGATGTGTTTTTCTTCAAACACAGGTGTGTGTGTGTGTGTGTTCTTGCGGCTCCATTCATTCCGTTGTTTGTTTTTGAAGAGGATATGAAACAGAAACCAGAGTCTGACATTCTGAAACAAAAACAATCAAACACACAATTACAGAAACTAGCACAAAACATTTCCCAGATAGCACCCCAGATAGCAAACTGACATTGAATCAACGTGGAAACATGACATCGAAACAACGTTGATCTGACATTGTTTTGCTCATCGAATTGACGTTGAACCAACGTCAGACGCGTCATTCTTTCAAAACTAACGGAAAATCAACTTGAAATCAACGCGTTGTTTCAACGTTATGAAAGCAAACCAATTTTCGATTTTCATTTAGCTTTGAAGAATGCCGCGTCTGACGTTGGTTCAACGTTAATTCGATGAGCAAATCAACGTTGTTTCAATGTCATGAGAGACGTCGTTTCCACGTTGATTCAATGTCAGTTTGCTGTCTGGGACAATTGGGTATTTGATGTGCTATTTACATCTGGAAGACGTATTTTTAAGAGCGTTTCCTGTCAGATGTCCAATAGACGTTTATAAGATCTCTAAGGTGAAATGATTTAGAATGCATGTTAAACTGACATCTATTTGACATCTGACAGGAAACGTCCTATAGACATCTTGCAGATGAGCAAACACTCTTAAAAATAGGCTACGTCTTCCAGATGTAAATAGCACATCAAACAGCCTTGTGCTATCTGGGTTAGCTTGCCTTGACATTGGATGTAATTGTAGATCTGCAGAATGCAGATCACAGGACGAAGTAAAGTAGTAAAAGTCACGAGCTCGGGAGATAATCGCAAATATCTCGGCGAAAACTACGAGTGGAGAACGGGCCGAGACCAGCGATTACAGGCCCCCAAATTTGGCATCGAAACGTTGACTTTTTCGCCGAGATATTTGCGATTTTCTCCCGAGCTCGTGGCGCCATTTCAGAACGCGGCCGACGGTTTTCGGCTAATATCTCCGCGAATACTCCACCAATAATGACGGAACGCATATGGTTTTGTTCAGTTCGGCGAGCCGGTTCGAAGAAGCCCAGTCTCCGTCAGATACGTTGAGTCTTCACCGAGATATTTGCGTTTTTCGCTTCCGGAGGGGCTTTGTGGGCCAGTATCTCGGGCCCACGAGGCTGGGGGTGGTCTCTTTGGAAAGGCCTTGGCCCGTTCTCCACTCGATAAAAATTTGGCGTCGAAAAGTTGATTTTTCGCCGAGATATTTGCAATTTTCTCCCGAGCTCGTGGCGCCATTTCAGAGCGCGGCCGACGGTTTTCGGCTAATATCTCCGCGAATACTCCAACAAAAACGACCAAACGCATATGGTTTTGTTCAGTTCGGCGAGACGGCTCGTAGGAGCCCGGTCTCCGACAGATACGTTGAGTCTTCACCGAGATGCGTTTTTCGCTTCCACTCGATAAAAATTTGGCGTCGAAACGTTGAATATTATTGGGGGATTTGGGGGCCTGTATCTAGGTTTAAACAATCTTAAACCAAGAAGCATTTACTAAAGTAGTAAAAGGCCTTAAGATATTAAGTCTTGTTTTCTGGGGAAATAAATCAAAATAAATAAATAAAAAGTGAGTTTTTGCTTAAAACAATGGAGGAAAAAAAATAAGTCTCTCTGTTAACATTATTTTTCTTTTTGGCAGATAATTTAGCTTTTTAAGCACTCATTTTTGATGAATTTTCCCAGAAAACAAGACATAATGTGTTATTTTACTCATCTTGTAAACGCTTCTTTATTCAAGAATTTTTAGATATTTAGACTGAAAACGAAAAGAGAAGCATTTTGCAGTGTGTTTTGGTGAGTTAAACCAATGGTGTAAAAACACATGTTGTCTTATTGATCATATTGGGCATATTTCAGGCTTATTAATGGTAATTTCTGGTGTTAATGAACGGAGATAGCAGCGAAAGTTCCTGAGCTCAGAGGAAGTGACACGAGCAGTTTCCTGTGTCCGTGATCTCAGACAGGAAGTAGATCTTACCCAACGTCCTGCTGAGGGAGAAGAGGAAGTGAGGAAAGAGGAAGCAGCGTTCACCGTGACGCATCACATCCTGTCTATCTGACTGCCGGGCGGCGTTGACACGTGAGGGATTTTCTCATCACACACACACACACACACACACACTGCAGAAATGAGCTTCTTCCACAAACTGATTTTCTTCCCTGCACTCCATCTCTGGCTGAAAATATCACACACAACTTTAACACAAACATTTGTATAGCGTTGTAAACACATTATATTTGGGGATATAGACCATTTCGCAAGATGTAAACAACACTGGTCCAGAAGCACTTCCTGTTTCAGTTTGTAACTGTTTTCTTTATTTCACATGTAAAGAAAACATCGTAAAGATGTTTGTTTAACTCTTTGATTCAGTTTTAAATGTTCTGTTGGTTGTATTTTATCCCAGCTTTTATGTAGTGTTAAAAAACCGAAACAGGAAGTGCTTCTGGACCAGTGTTGTTTACATCTTGTGAAATGGTCTATAAACACACAGTTATGCTGAACCTGAAGCTGTGAACGCAATCGTCAGAGATGTTGAACAGGTCACGCGAAACACGAAAGCAAGATAGAAACACTATTACTATTATTGATTGAAACTAACTATTAATCTTTCTGTGGCTGTGGATCCAGTGTTACAGTCCGAAACACCCGTTACTCGACCTTTGACCTTTAGGCCTATTCTAAATCCATGATCGGTGTGTGTTCAGGAAAGCAATGAGTGTCTGCACATGTGAGTGAGGAGTGTGTGTGTGAATGAGTGTGTGTGGTGAGGAGTGTGTGAGTGAGGAACTGATGAATTACTGTGGTGTTTTGATTGGTTGTGTTTGAAAAGGGAAATCGAGAGAGTTCCTGTTCGATGTGTGTGTGTGTGTTTGTAGGTGTGTATGAGCTGAGGACTGAGTGGACCGTGCGGACGCGCTCCTGAAGTGCATTGATCTTGTTTTAATGAAACTCCAGTATTGTGTGTGAGTGATTGAGTTACAGAGAGAGAGAGAGAGTCTGTTGTGAGTCTCCTGAAGAGCCGAGGTCAGCGCTGCGACCCTTGACCTTTGACCTCAGACACATCGTCCCTGCAGGGCTGGCGATGAAGCACGTCTAGTGAAGGAGGAAGACATGTTTACACAGGTAAGAGTGTGTGTGTGTGTGTGTGTGTGTGTAGACTCATCGAGCGCCAGTGTACTCTCTGCATGACAACATCATTAACTATATTCACTCACTATCATGTGGTTAGCACACACACACACACACACACACCTGACCTAGATGAGCACGAGAGACACAAACCGTCACAGGAAGGAGCTGCAGGTGTTTCAGGAACACGAATAAAATTCAGAGAAAGTTCCAGTAAAGAGTTTTTACTGAAGCCCCTTTTGGTCCCCATTGACTTCTTCAGTCACTGTTGTTCTTCTCCAGTAAACGTGTCGTGATGTGCGAGTGTGTAGATGTGTGTGTGCTGGAGAACGAGACAGACACACTGAGGAGGATCGTCATGACCATCATTCGTGTGCTCCGTCACGCAATAATGACACATGAGGCCCTCAGACCGTCGACCCCGTCGCCGCGTGACCTTTGACCTCCGGCGTGACGGTCACATTCAAATGCGTTCAATCACCATCGGGCCGTATTGACCCTGAGCTCGACTCTCCGTCTGAACGCAGGAACTTTGACCTTTGACCTCTCCGGATCAATGGACCCTGATGAACGTGACGTCCCTCCGGCCGTTACGGCGCTTTAATCCGCTTCATAAACGAGTCGCCGATTCTGCCGTCTGATCGATGGATCATTGATCTGCTCTCCTCGATGATCAGGGGCTCGTTCGTGCTTTAATTAGCTGGAAATGTGTTTTATTGCACACGATGGAGTCAAATAATCATTTCCCCTTTGAATTAAATTAAACACAAACTCACATTTTCAGTCATTGTTCTTCTTCTCCAGGAAATGACTCCTGATTTATTGATGTTTAGATGTGTGTGTGTGTGTGTGCTGGAAAACGAGACAAACAATACATTGAATGAAGTAGAAGAGAATAAAATACACTGATCGAATAAACATAAATAAATGTTGCTCTGTTTGTCTCATCAGAGTTTCTTTTTTAAGAATGTAAATGTGTGTGTGTGAGACATCATAACAGATGAGACGTGATCTTACTGCAACACACACACACACAGTTGTCCTTCTTGTATTGTTCCACACTCATTTCACACTCGCTTTTACAACTAAAGTGTGTGAAAAGACACACTTCCTCCTCTGTACTGGACAGTACACACACACACACACACACACACACCACTGTGACTCAAATTCACATCGTGTTTCGTCTTCATGAAGTGTTGCTCCACACATTTATCAGAAGAGAACTGAGACAGAGAACACTTTGCCCTTTTCTACTTCATCAGCACTAATATATGAACATTTTTATTGATTTATTTATTACAAGGACAGTGCAGATTAACATGACAAGTCAAAATATGCCAGAGTTAGCCAGAAGGCTAGTTTTCATCTGCAGTCCTGGGCCAGATGTACAATAGGCAACCTAAAAATACAATGTAAATACAACAAATATAATTAAAACATAACAAACACAAAAAAAAACAATAAAATAACAATCAATTATCAAATGAAGACACATTTACTGCAGAAGAAGCAAAATCAGGTGAATTTACTTTTATATCATGTGTGACTCGGGTAAAATGATTATAATGTCATAAATCTTTCTGCTGTTTTTCATTCATAAAGACAGATGTAATCAGTTTTAATATCAGACATACATATAGAATGGCCGCTTTTCATATATTGAAAAATATGTGATAATTCATTTACTTGTATATCATAATGTATGTAACTTTATATTCAGTAATATACTTCATAATATATAGATGTGATTAGATATCACAATGATAACCCAAAAACTCACACATACCAGAAAAATAATAGAGCATTAAAAAATATCAGATCTCAAAAATATCAGCGAAACACATTAAATAACACTGAATTTTAACATTTACTCTCCTTTAACAGTCCCAAGAAGTGTGTGCGTGTGTGTGTATGGCAAGCCGTTTTAGCTTTTATTCATTTCAAGGATATGAATTCTTGATATCAACAATTGTACTTTCACTAGTGAAATGTCACCATAGGCTGCCATTCAAAACCAATTGTTGATATTGATTTCTTACTAGTTGAAATTCCAATTTCACATATCAGAAATACAATCATTACTAGTAAAACACTTTATTTTTGATATCAAGAATTCAATTGTTACTAGTTGAAATGTCTATTCTTGATATCCACAATTGAATTGCTACTAGTGGCGATTTTAATTTCTGATATCATGAATGTGATTGTTACTATAAGAAAGCCATTTTAGATATCTGAAATAACATTGATATCAGAAATACATTTTCAGATATCAAAAATTGTAATTTTTTCTAGTAGCAATTGAATTGTTGATATCAAGAATAGACATTTCAACTAGTGACAATTTAATTATTGATATCAGGAATTCGCATTTTTACTAGTAACAATGTAATTATTGATATCAAAAATGATATTTCTACTAGTTAAAAAATCAATTCTTGATATCAACAATTAATTTTGAATGGCAGCCTATGGTGACATTTCACTAGTGAAAATACAATTACAGATATCAGAAATTCAATTGTTTATCAAGAATTCATATCCTGGAAATGAATAAAAGCTAAAACGGCTTGCCATAGTGTGCGTGTGTGTGTGTGTGTGTGTGTGTGTGTTGGCCAGTAACTAAGCAGCTCTTCTAACTGAACCAGTGACATCCGGCCGTGCTTCGGCTCACCTGTCGTCGCCCACACACACACACACACACACACACACACACACATACTCATACTCATTCCTGCACTGTTTATGACAGGCTCAACTGGTTCATCATCACACACACACACACACACCTTACAGTTATCAGCACATGTGTGTGAATGAGTGTGTATTTGCTGCGTCAGTTTCTGTGGAACTAACAGACAACCAGCCTTTTGTATGATGAGCTGATGCTGCTGTAAAACAACATTAACACTCAGCAAAGCTCCAACACTCAAAGCTTATTTGATAAACTTTCATTCGTTTTATCAGAAATAGTTCAGAGCTGATGGACCTTCAACAACATTAACTCATCGATGGCCGAGACAGATTGTTTGTAGAACACTCTATCTATAAATACAGCTATTTAAAGGCTTCAGTAGAGCAAGGCGGCAGTGAATCAGACGTGTGTGTGTGTGTGTGTGTGTGTGTGTGTGGAGACCCCTGCTGGTGGCGCACTGTCACTGAATATCTTCTTCATCTCCACACACAGACTCTTCCTCCTCCTGCTGGTGTGTGTGTGTTGTGTTAGTGCAGTGCTGTTATTTGTTGGTCTGTGTAACTCTTTATTATATTATTAGTAGTTTTATTCTACTATTTATTTATATTTAATCTAAATCTCAGACTGATCTCATGAAGTAGTGTGTGTATGACACGCCAATTCGTATTTCCATTTTTGGCGTGCTATCAAGACGCATAATCGCCTTTCAGCGTGTTTATGAACGCCGTTGGCTTAACGTTATATAAATATATGACTTACCTCAACCCCGTCCCTAAACTTAACCGTCACTGGGGTTAATGGCATTTATGACTGGGGATTTGACGTCGTGTACAGACACGTGGAATGACGCGGACGTTAATGGCGTAGACATACACGCATACACACGGATACACGCGGATAGCTCAAAATGCGTAGAGATAACACGCCACCTGGCGCGAAAGTGGCGTATATGTTTACGCAAAAGTCATGATGTCATGTTGCAAATCTAACAAACAATCTGTCGCCTGTTGTATCCTATATACGATTTTCTAATTTAAGAATGTGTAGATGTGTGTTCTGGAAAACGAGACGAGGAGATCATCATGTTTTACACTAACGAGAATTAATTTAATTTTATTATTGAGTTGAAAATGAAGTAAATTAATAATGAAGCTGCAGTCTGAGTGATAGTAGATGTTGTGAAGCTCTCCACACACACACACACACACACACACACACACTTCATGTATCCGATCCGAGTCACGGATTAACAACTTGAATCACAGTGTCACGCTTTTAATGGATTCAGCAAGGTGTGTGTGATCTATTATTACCCAGAACACCACGCTCTGTGTGCCTGTCATCAACTGTGTGTGTGTGTGTGTGTGTGTGTGAGAGAGAGAGAGAAATATCAGGGACACATTAGTCAAATCACACACACACACACACGTGGGGACTCTACGTATACACAATGGTTTTTCTATATATTCTAAACCTACACTTAAACCTACCCATCACACACACACACACACACATTCTCCTCTTCTTGCTTCCTCGTCTAGTGGTTCTTAAACACATTGCTGTTGTTCTTGTCTGATCAAGCGTCTGATTGATTCCTGACTCGACTGATAGGCCTATATGAGAAGCTGCATTTTATTTAACTCCACCTTTGCAACGTGTTCCTTTAATCTCTCCTTGGCAAAGAACAAACTGTGGTCAATAACAGAGCGAGCGAGACTGAATCATCTGAAGGTCATGTGACACACGCTGGCATCACGACACGAGGGACTTTTATTTTCCTCAAACGTTTTGCAAACATCTGAATCTATCACAATAAGTCATATTTGATATATGATGTGCAAATTATTTGCTTTTCCTCTGCCAGTTCACAGGAGGTGTAGCAGTTTAGCCATAATTTGCTGATCATCACGATATGGACATTATTAATGAACTTTGAATCAATTGATTCGCAAAACGACTCAGTGTTTGGAAGCGCGACTCTCTGGTGACGCCTGCTGGTCAGATCAGTGTAAATGCAACGAAAATGTCTGGCCAAAATATGCACAAAAACAAACCAATTACAAATGTTTTATTGAAAGTGTCATCTATTAAATCCAATTAACAAACCATTTAATATAATTATGAAGTGTATATGTTATTACCTTAAATAGGCTTGTTTTTATTTACTAATCTTAATTTTTAGTACATGAATAGCCTAATTCGTTAAAAAAACATGTCTACAAAAATGTATAAAACTGATCCCAGATCAGGTAAAAGCAATAGTTCCTGGGTTCACAGCATAGACATCATATCTATGGTTGACAGAGATCCTCAATTTGTTTTTATTTAAAGTAACAAAGAGTAAAATGGACACGCCCACATGAAGAGCATCACCATATTGTTTCAAGAATTTAGTAGAACGTGAGCCCAAAAATTTTATGTATAAAAATTCACCAAACAAAATAAAAAATATAGTATATTCCTTTAAGGCCCGTTCAAGTCAAGAACGATAAATATATCGTACTTTTTGTTCTGTCGCTTTAAATCATAAATGCTCGAGCTCCTCACATCAGGGTTGTGATTGGCTGTCAATGTTTTTATCGTTCATTTGCTGGATAAAATCGTTCTGAAAGCGATTCCAACAGTTAGTATTTGTCTGTGCCATTATCGTTATAGCTGTGGTGTGAACTCTGCTACTCTTTAATATTGAGAACTATAATGTTTATCGTTATCGGTGGGAACTGGCCTTTAGTAGCCAACGAACGAACCACTTAAATTTCGAAGCAGTTATGACGTAGTGTAACTGACATCACGTGACTCTGAAATCGCAGCATCACTGATTGCAGACAGGATTGTTTTACACTAGTGAACATATTCAAGGTATGGCATCAAATGATCAATACTCAAAACTAAACGGAAAATGAAGATTATTTATCACCTCTAACTAACAGTGTTGATGATGGATGGCGATTACAGTGACGAAGAGGAGTCGTTTTCCACACACTGGGAATTGTTGTGTTTCGATGACGTACATTCGCTCGAGATAAAAATGAGCTCTTTTCTGAAAAATTTGAGGCGAGTTTAATTTTAAAAAGAAGAAGAAATCTTCCAATGTGGTCATAAACTTAATTTTCATATCTGGAAAAATAATGATAATGGAATTTAAAGTATCTTGATTGAAGAATTTTTTTTTGCGATGTGTTTGTATTATAAGCTTTTGCACTGAAAGCACAATGTAAATCATATATATTATATAAATATGTTATATAATATTTATTATATAACAAATATTAAATATTTAAATTAAATATTAAATATTTTCTATAACTTTCACCGTTTGCTGAAAGTGTTGGATGTGGCACAGAAGTTTATTCAAATGAGCTATTAATAACAAGAAAATCTACTTTGTCTAATTTATCAGAAATATACTTTAAATTACAGAAAAGCCTAAGTATATTTGGCCTATGCTGCACTCAATCTTTTGATCGAGATATACTTATAAGTATAAATAAGTTTGTCGTCGTGTTGTTTACTCTTCTGGGATTGAGTAGCCTATTAAATACTAAGAATTTGCTTCAAATTTACTTAAAGTACAGTTAAAGGTTAATGTCAAGTAAAAAACAAAACAAAATTAGAAACATGGTAGTATATGTAAAGTGTAAATATAATATAAAATGTATGATGTTAAGTTCACTTAAATAAAACAGTACAAGTATACTTGCAGTATAAAAATACTGACTAATAGTTTATTGAGAGTGTACTTTAAAGTCAATAACTAAGAAATGTGTTGCAAGTATTTGACTAGTAAACTGTCAGTAAACCTAAAGTTCACGTGTAGTTGCAGTACAAATGAAAAAATGTGGTTGTAAACTAGTTGTGTACTCAAAGTTTACTACTATTACTCTTAAAATATACTTTTATACACTAAAAAGTGGGCCAATTTATTCCCAAGTTTACCACTAGTGCATTGATATAAGGATACTTAGTTAGTAGAGGTATACTTAAAAATATATGTGAACTTTACTAATAAAATGAGCTTGAAGAATAGTTATTTTTTCTAAGGATTTCTATGAGTGAAATTTTCTTAATGATGATTAAGAATGTCATATTTATGACAAAAGGTCGAATTTTTGGTGTAGTGAGTCATAAGCATGAGATGAAAACGTAGTCATAATTGTGACATTAAAAAGTAAAAAATCTGAAATTATGACAGCCTACAGTAGTAAGTCAAAATTGTATCTCATAATTATGACTTTTAATGTCATAATGAAAATTTAACCCCTTAGCTGTCTTTTGAGAATGGGGGTTAAATGCACTATTCAAACTTAAATAGTTGTAATTAAAGAATGATTTGGAATATACCCAAGTTTGGTCTTGTTTTAAAGAAAACACTCAGCAGATTATTTCTGAAGTGAAAACACTTCAAAAAATGAAAGTATGAAAAAGTTATGGAAGTTTAAATTTACAGTAAATTAAATATACTGTACTATATATTTTTTATTTTATATAAAATATATATTTTATAAAATATTTTTTTACTCTAAAATTTCTATAAAATCAAAGCCATACATCTTATCAAGTTATGTTCCAAATTTGAAGTTGATATCACAAAACTTGAAGTTCCCATGAGATTTTGTTTAGGCGTAGTACCAAAAATAGCCACCGGGTGCCATTGAATTCCATTGAATTTAGTTCTATACATTCTGCCATAACAAATTAATAAATTTCTGTCCAAATATCAATTCTGTCACAAAATTTGGAACCTCGAGACTCTGACCTTTCTGACTATCAGTTTTGTCAAGATTAGAAAAGGTTTTGATCATAAATTATGAAATATAATGATGCCCAAAAGGGAAGGAGCCTGATAAAATAAGTACCGTTTCTATGGTAACCCAACTTTCAATTATAAAACAGTTTTCACACGATGAATTCTGAGTTTATAAGCTTTCAAATGATACCTAATTTATGATAACTACTAAAATATGTGATATAATAAAAAAGGCGATAAAAAATAATATTATATTTTAGAGGATAATAAATATAAATATTATCATTTTTAGAGGATAATATTGTACTATATATATTTTTTTTATTGAAAAATACTAGATTATATGTTTATTATGAACTTTCAATGATTAAAAGTGGGTGCATCGACTTTTTGTGACAAAGGTCAAAACTTTTTTTGAGGTGCACTCTTGTCATAAATTCATCAATTACTCTTCCTACAAAATTTTTTTAACACAAAACAGGGGTAGAATATCTGTTTAGAAGTCTTAGACCTTTCCAACAATATATAATTTGTCATAATTAGATTAGGATTTAATAGAAATATAGTGAAGTGAAGTTAGGCGTCTTGGTACCGGGACGGTGACAGTTAAAGGGTTAAAAAAACATTCAGAACAAAGTATCATCACACACACACACAATAGTACCACCATTGCATTCATTGACATCTTATATCAGATCAATACCATGGTACATGCATATAGTAATCATAGAAATGCCTATTTTTGTTTGGTTGGTTTTGATTTTTAACATGGTGCAATAGAAATGCCCTGCTTTATATATATATTTACCATGCAAATGTGGATATTTACCACATTAGGACGATGCAGTTCTTCGAAGTACCCTGGAGTAACATGCCAATACCGTGGTGAGTCAATAAGCTAATCATTCTCGTTGTTTTCTGGCTTATGCATTAATACAGCTTATTGTGTACCATGAATATTGCTTTTATGTTGCATTGCATGTGATGTTCCTCATTTGCTGAATGAATAAATGCAAATCGTAGTATGATTCACAGTTTTGTGTCTTCATATCTAGGCCTGATGTTGCACGTATGGACGAACCAGCGAGAGCTCGAGATAAAGGCGTCAATAAGAAATGGAGAATCAAGACAGAAACTGAACGACTCAGGAAGTCAGTGAGGGAAGTTTAGTGGTTTCTTGCGTCACACACACTTTACACTGACGCTTGTTGCCGGTGCAGAGAGAAAGGTAAGGACTGGAGGGTTTTCTTGATTCTTCTGTTTTCTCCTCTCAATCTCTACTTTAGCTTTAGCTGTAAAGATGCCTGATCGAGCGGCGTGTGATGGGATCTGCTCAAGTCCTGGGTTTGTTTGATGATGTGAACGCGAAGCTCTCATGGCCTTCAGATGTGATCAGTCATTTCCGCCAGAGGCCGAGAGGAACCAACTCGCTGAAAAATCAGTCGAACATGATGCTAAACCCTCGAGAGGAGTTTGAGACGCAGAAACCGTGGCTGATTTTTGAGTCGATCTCCTGCGATACTTGTGGAAAGATACGAAGATCATGTTGAAATTGTGAGGGTGTGGCTTTGAACTGGTGCAAAACTCACGGACGGAGAAGAGGAAACGGTGGCACGCGACCCAACCCAGCGCTTCGTGATGTGAAGCGTTTCTACACTTCTACAAGTGTGTCATGGTTCAAATCTACAACTCCAAATGTTGTGTATATGCAGGTTTGCTCTCCGTTTAGATGTTGTCCTGTTTTTGCATTTTTATGTTGTTCTTTATAGTGTTTCCTGAGGTGTGTTTTATTGCTCACAGGCCGCACGTTCATAATTCAGACGACTTCAAAAAAAAATGCTTGGTTAACACTTTATTTCAGTGTCCTTGTTTCATATGTAACATGCACTTAATGTAGTAATAACAGTAAATTATTGATAATTGCATGCAACCACATCCTAACCGACCGTATAGTAAGTCCAGTTGCTTAATAATACTTACATATAATTACGCTGTAACAATGACACCTTAAAATAAAGTGTGACCAAAGGTTATTTCTCAATGGTAATGCCAATGTTTAGTGAACATTCCAATTTGCAAACATTCTGGGAAACGTTACATTTGAATGTTACATTTTGAAACTTGTTACATTTAAAAAAAATGTTTCAATGTGTAAATAATAGGAATGCACGATACATCGGTACCGATTTCTAATGTTATCGGCTCAATAAAAAAAAGATTTGTCTGATATATTGGGTAACACTTTACAATAAGATGTACAATATGTGAACAATACTTCTTCAGCATTTATTAATCTTAGTTAATATTAATTCCAACATTTACTAATACGTTATTAAAATCAAAGGTTGTATTAGTGAACATCAGTTAATGGACTGTGAACTAACATGAACGCACAATGAACGACTGGATTTGTATTAACTAACATTAACAAAGATTGATAAACACTGTAACTAATGCACTGCTCATCGTTAGTTCATGTTAGTTAATGCATTTACTAATGAAGCTTATTGTAAAGTGTTACCGATATATTAAAGCTGATAATGTGTTATTTCCTTCAGATGCGCACTCTTCAACATGATCGTTTTGAATTGCTTGAAATATGATTGAAATCACTTTAAAATGTTAAAATACAATTATAAAACACATACAATTATACTGAGAACATCATTATAATTGTGTGTTTGGGATATTGAGACTTTTGTAATCAGGCTCTCAAAAATGTTATAAACTTATCGCGAAATATATCGGTTATCGGCTTTCAAAGATAACGAATTATCGGTATCGGTGCATCCCTAGTAAATAACGTTTTTATGCTCATGTTATTGAACTTGGGTGGATGTTTTAATTGGCTGTCAGTAGAGATGCAACGATATGGAAATGTTTGCCGATACGATAACCGATAATTCTTTATAATTGCTAGCCGATAACCGATATATCGGCCGATAAACCTTAATCCAAATTTTATATCATTTTTGAGAGCCTGATAGCGAAAATAAGTCTCACCATTAAAAATCATGTCACAAGCACACTAATAGGCTATAATGTTCTTATTATAATTTTTATGTAGCCGATATAAATGTTTTGCGCTTTACTGTATTTTCCTTTGTGAAGTGATTTCAATCATATTTCAAGCAATTCATAACCATCATGATCTAGGAAATAATAAACTTTCATCGGCTTCTATATATCGACCGATAACGATAACATTAAAATGAATATCGGCCGATACCGATATGATGGCCGATATATTGTGCATTCCTAGCTGTCAGTTATTAATGAAAAGTAATCTGCATTCCTTAGTTAATCATGTTTTTAAGGCTGTTTCTGAGCATGGTAACTTTGGTGGATAAATCTCATGTTCTCACTTATAAAGAAATGTGCATATATATATATATATACTCACTGGTCACTTTATTAGGAAACTTTGCTACCCTTTTGGACCTTTAATTCAATTCTTCGAGCCAGAGATTCATGAACCTCAGAGAATCTGGTGTATATTATACTCCTCTATTGGATGGAGATCTTTTGACTGAAGCCGTTTGAGTTCAGTGAACTCATCATGACCAAGAAACAGGTTTTGAGATGATTTGAGCTTTGTGACATCAGAAGAGGGTCGGCTGTGACCTCTGACCTCTTGCATCAACAAGGCATTTCTGGATATGTCCTCTTGCTCAGATCATTCGGTTGTGCTTGTGTGTGAAACTTAACAAGTCAGTTTATGCTCTAAACATTGTAAAAATGAATACGCTTCATCTAATCAACAGAATTGTGGCAACAGATTACAAGCAATATTATTAATTACATTTAACAAATTAGAATTGAGCAATAATTAATCAAATTATTCCCATTTAAAATAAATAAATAAAATATTTATTAAAATTAAAATTAAAAAATATTAAAAATAAACATTTTTAATAAATAAACATTTAAAATGAGTAAAGTTTACACCAAAAAAATTAACAAAAATATCTCAGACGTCAAAAATTAATTAAGAATTCTTTATTTTAAATTGCCAACGTTGAAGACACCTGATGTTAACAAGCAGAATCAGTGAAGGAGAAAACCATCACTTTAAAACAAACACTCAATTCATGTTTTTTGGTTGTTGTTGTAAGTTTTACTCATTTTAAATGGTTAATTTTTAAGGAATTAATTATTAGTTAATTCTAATTTGTTAAATTTACGTAATAATATTGCTTGTAATCTGTTGCCACACTTTTTTTGATTAGATAAAGCGTATTCATTTTTACAGTGCAGCCTATAGATCATTAAATCTAAAAAAACAACAACAAAAAAAACTGTATTAATCTCCAAAGAACCATTAAGCAACCCTTCAACAACAGTTGTTATATCATGTTAAACATTTTCTGAATATTGTGGCTTAATTTCTCCTTTGATATAGATACTGTATATGATCTCGTATCTCCAGACATGAAGAGTCGATTCCCTCAGGATGAGGTTCACCAGGATTAAACTGATTCAACAGCGACAGCAGCCGTCATGTGCGGTTTAACTTCGGCAGTTCACACACACACTCATTAAACCCTTCACACACACACACACGAGGCCTGAATGTTAGAGAGGAGGTGAAACACAAGCAAGATGAGGAGAGGCCGGAGAAAAGGAGGCAATCGGGAGAAAGTGTTCGGATGTGATCTTCTGGAGCATCTGACCTCCACCGCACAAGACAGTGAGTTTATCCCCACAGTTCTTCATGTATTTATCTGCCTGAACACACACACACACACACACACACTCTCTGTGTTGCAGTTCCTCAGGTGTTGCGCAGCTGCGGCGAGTTCATCGAGGAGCACGGGGTCGTGGACGGCATCTACAGACTGTCTGGAGTCTCATCCAACACACAGAAACTAAGGTGTGTGTGTGTGTGTGTGTGTGTGACATGTAAAGACTTGAACACACTGATCGAGGAGTTGGTCTGATTGCAGGAGTGAGTTTGACACTGAAGGGTGTCCGGATCTGAATAAGGACGTGTATCTGCAGGACATCCACTGCGTGAGCTCCGTGTGTAAGGCGTATTTCAGAGAACTGCCCAATCCTCTGCTCACGTACGAGCTGTACGACCGCTTCGCTGTGAGTCGCACACAACACAATCAAATCTGTTCATCAATATGCAAAGCACTGATATAATGCCAATATTTACATAATGACTGTATTCAATTACTAAAAGTTACATGTACACTAGCGGTTAAAAGTTTTAGATCGGTAAGATTGTTTATGTTTTTAAAAGAAGTCTCTTCTGCTCACCACGGCTGCAATTATTTGATTAAAAATACCAAAAAAATAGTAATATTGTGAAATATTATTACAATTTAAAACAGCGGGTTTTCTATGTGAATATATAGTGAAGTGTAATTTATTCCTGTGATCAAAGCTGAATTTATCATCATTACTCCAGTCTTCAGTGTCACATGATCCTACAGAAATTATTATAATATGATGCTCAAGAAACATGTATGATTATTATCCACGTTTACATTTTTATGTCAGGATTCTTTGATGAATAGAAAGTTGAAAAGAACAGAATTGATCTGCTTTTTTAACATTAATCACTACCATTCAAAAGTTTGGGGTCAGTAAGAATTTATTTTTTATTTTTGTGGGAAAGAAATTAGAAAATACTTTTATTCAGTAAGGATGAGTTAAATTGATCAAAAGTTACAGTAAAGACATTTATATTTTAAATAAATGCTGTTCTTTTGAACTTTCTATTCATCGTAGAATTTTGGGGGGAAAATGGTACATGACTGTTTTCAACATGTTTTTTTTTTTAGCATAAAATCAGAATGATTTCTGAAGGATCATGTGACACTGAATGTGTAATCAGCAACAGTTATGATGTTAAAAAAATGCTTTCAAATTACATTTTAAAATAGAAAACAGTCAATAATATTTCACAATATTACTGTTTGTCATTTTTTTTTTCATCAAATAAAGCAGCCTTGGTGAGCAGAAGAGACTTCATTTAAAAACATTAAAAAATCGTACTGATCTAAAACGTTTACGTCTAAATAGCTTGTTTGTTTTTTTTTTGAATATATTGCATGTTCATATAATCATTCAATAAATATATTCCAGGGACCATGAACATTTTGTGAAAATGATCAAAAATAATTTTTTAGGGGTTGAAGGTACTTTATTATTCGTCCCACACATGTGATGTCACGTTGTGAGATGGTTTTCCCCTAGTTTCTCGTCACACATTGCAAACACACTACAATAAGATAAAGAGAAAAATAAACAAACCAGTAATCGAACAACATGAAAATAATAAAACAAAATATATGATCACATCTGGTATTTTTATGTAACGTATGTGTTTTTACGTGACTTTTAGATCTGTGTAAGATAACGGTGCATTTCAGCAGTTCATCTCATGTGCTTTAAATGAAGACGTGTTGTTCTCTGGTCAGGACGCGGTGGCCATCCAGCTGGAGGACGAGCGGCTGGTCAAGATCCGAGAGGTTCTGAAGGACTTACCGGCTCTTCACTACAGGTCAACACACAACTAACACTCAACTAACACTCAACTAACACACAACTAACACTCAACACACTTCATTTACTCAGTGTACTGCAAAACAAGCTTTTCTTACTTAGTCTCACCAGTCCTAATATCTAAAAATCCTTAAATCAAGATGAATGAGTAAACTAGATGAGTAAAATGACATAACATATTAAGTTTTGTTGTCCGGGAGAATTATTAACTTAACTTTCACCGTACCACAGGTGGGACGCTTGCCATTATATTTTTAAAACAATAATATCTTAGAAAAGACCTTAAGTAATATTGACAAACTATATATCATTTGAACGCTTACAATCTCTAGTTTCCATATTCTGTGACTGATTTTCAAAATAATTTACTCAGGAGCCGTAATTTATCAATTTGCAACAAAAATATTTTCATGCTCACAAAGCGTGTTCAGACCTTTATTTTGAAATAGCAATGAACATGAAAAAAAGTTAGAAACCTCAGTTTGATTTCATGCCAAGAGTTCAAAAGATAGCATCCATTCAATTATTTTAGAAAAAAAAAAGGTCTGAAAATGTTTCAAATATTACGAAAAAAAAAAAAAATAGATTCACCATTTGTGTTATGGCAATAAGCTATAACGCGCATGCGTGTGCTTTGAGTTTGTATGTGATTCTTAGAGGTTGAATTCAAATCAAAATCTGCCAAACTAACCATACTACTTCTGAAAAGGATTTCTACTTCATAAATTGTGTGAAATTTGTGAAAATTATGGTTCAGATCACTCAAAACACATATGGAAATGGAGGCGCCCTTATATGGGCAGTAATGGAGTCTGGTTGTGCCCTAGTGGAAGCGTTCGGTACTGCGCCCAAACTAAACCTCACTGAAACCTCATTTTTTGAGATATCAACCTAAAATTTGAAACACAACTTGTTCAGATTTTTGGCTTTGATTTTTCTGGAGTTTTAGAGTTGCCCAGGTTTTGAAAATATAAATAATTAATATTTTTACATTGTACATTTCCATAAACTCAAACTTCTATAACTTTTTTTCTGTTTCACTTTCTTAATTTATTTCACTTTGAGAAAAATCTGCCAAATGTCTTCTTTAAAACGAGACCAATCTTACGTCTATATTCCAAAGCATTCTTGAATTACAACCATTTAAGTTTGAAATGAGCATTTCCATGTCTATTAAAAAAGGGGGGTCACAGTTAAATGATCTGCCAAAGGGGTCAGAAAAATGTTTATTCAAACAGAAACAAGATTATTTTTCTGACCCCATTGGCAGATCATTTTGCTTGTTTTAAGCCAAAACTCACTTAATTTGATTTATTTTCCTAGAAAACAAGACTTAATATCACATGGCATTTTACTACTTTATTAAATGGATCTTGATTTAAGACATGTTTTATATTTGGACTGGAAACGAGACAAAAATACTAAGTAAGAAAAGCATTTTTTTTAGCTCAGTGTAGTCCATATTAGAGTCATGTGCATGTCTGCTATTAGTCATAGTTCACCCAAAAAAGAATATTTCTTTTTTCTGATCAACTAAAACCGAACTAAACTTAATTTACTAACTCACAAAGCTCCAGAAAGGACCAATACACTGAATTAAAGGATACGCTACAGAAGTCCATATCAGAGTGAGTTGTGTTTAGTCATAGTTCACACAAAAATGAACGTTTGTTTTGGCTGATTAATGTGTGTGACTAAAGCCTACATTAAATCTGTTCATAAAGAGATAAAACTGATCCACACGCTTGTTTTCAGTCCAAATATCAAAACATTATTAAATCAAGAAGCATTTACTAAATGACTAAAATGACATAAGAAATATCTGTTTTTCTGGAGAAAAAAAATAAATAAATCTTGTTTTCCATTTGATTTAAGATGAGTTTATTTTGAGAGGGCAGATTCGGTAACGCTTTAAAACCAGATTGAAATGTTTCATGGCCGAGTGTGACTCGACTGAGACTGAGACTCTCTCCAGGATCTCTGTAATAATTAGAAACAGGACGGAAGTAGGAAAGAGAGGAAGGATCTAAAATAGTTTTATTAAGATATCCACCACCGCCACTGTGGGACTGGGTCAGGCATGAGGACGGAGATCTTCAGGTGAGTCCAGATCCGCTCACACACACACAGCAGACGACACAGATCTGATCATCCACAGTCGAGGACTCTGAAATAGAAATACACAGAAGGATTTAAAACAGAGTTATTACTGGAAAAGAGAACTTGAGGTTTATGATGATTTTTTGTGGTTATTTCAGAAAAATATTTGCATTTTGTGTCGTGTGCAGCTTCTGAGACGAGTGTGTGAATGCTTCATGAGAAATCTGCAATCGGTCGCACACACACACTAAACTTCTACGGAAGACTTATTAAATATTTCTACTTTAATCTCGGGTTTCTGTAAGTAAATGCTTCTTGATATAATCATTTTTTGATATTTGGACTCTAAACGAGACAGAAATACTGAGTAAGAAAAGCATTTGTGTGGATCAGTTTCACCATCTCTTTATGAACTTTTCAAAGGGTCAAAGTTTTAGTTGCGTAGCTGTCGATGGAGGGACGGAAATCTCTTGGATTTCTTTTAAAACATCCTAATTTGTTTCGAAGATGAACTAATAACCCTGTACGATCCACTGAAACTGTTCCTCTACGGCACACACAGACAAGACAACCTTAAAGGGATAGTTCACTTTGAAATTAATGTTTGATATGTTTTATGTTCCCTCAAGGGCATCCAAGATGTAGCGTCTTTGTTTCCACAGTATTTTCAATTTTGACATTTTTCGCTCAAACCGTTGTTGTCTGTCAGTCATACACTGGAGGCTAAGGGGGTCCACCAAAGAGCAGCACAGAGAAGTCCAGATTAAACATGATTTAATGACTCGTAAATGTAAGTACACACTGATGGCCTAAGACACGAAACGAGCGGTTTGTGTGAGAAAACCAACAGTATTTATATCGTTTTACCTCGTGTAATCACAGCCACTGACGGCACAGGCGCTTCGGTCTGGAAGTGATCGCTTGCGCGCCGACGTCACTCTTTGTTTATACAGAGATACTTTCACTAAACATATTTAGATATACGGGAAACCGCAATGGAAGATGATTTCGGGATATCTAAATATGTTTAGTAAAAGGTAAAACTTCCGAAATCTCCGTGTAAATATTGAGTGACGTCACACGCGAGCGATCACTTCCGGCGTAACATTGACCTGATTCAGTTCGGTTCAGTTCAACTGATTCAGATCACTGTGATTACACGAGGTAAAACAATATAAACACTGTTGGTTTTCTCACACAAACCGCTCGTTTCGTGTCTTAGGCCATCAGTGTGTACTTACATTTACGAGTCATTAAATCATGTTTAATTTGGACTTCTCTGTGCTGCTCTTTGGTGGACCCCCTTAGCCTCCAGTGTATGACTGATAGACAACAACGGTTTGACTGAAAAGTGTCAAAATTGAAAATACTGTGGAAACAAATAAAATTAATAAAATAAAACATATCAAAAATTAATTTCAAAGTGAACTGTCCCTTTGAGCCGTCATACTTCAATGGTGTTTTTGTTCCTTCTTGAGCTTGATTGAATAACTCTGAATAACTCTGATTAACTCTGAATAACTCTGAATAACTCTGAATAACTCTGAATAACTTTGATATTAACTCTGAATAACTCTGAATAACTCTGATATTAACTCTGATATTAACTCTGATATTAACTCTGATATTAATTCTGATATTAACTCTGATATTAACTCTGATATTAATTCTGATATTAACTCTGATATTAACTCTGATATTAACTCTGATTAACTCTGATATTAACTCTGATATTAACTCTGATATTAACTCTGATATTAACTCTGATATTAACTCTGATATTAACTCTGATATTAACTCTGATATTAACTCTGATATTAACTCTGATTAACTCTGATATTAACTCTGATTAACTCTGATATTAACTCTGATATTAACTCTGATTAACTCTGATATTAACTCTGAATAACTCTGATATTAACTCTGATATTAACTCTGAATAACTCTGATATTAACTCTGATATTAACTCTGATATTAACTCTGATATTAACTCTGATATTAACTCTGAATAACTCTGATATTAACTCTGAATAACTCTGATATTAACTCTGATATTAACTCTGATATTAACTCTGATATTAACTCTGATATTAACTCTGAATAACTCTGATATTAACTCTGATATTAACTCTGATATTAACTCTGATATTAACTCTGAATAACTCTGATATTAACTCTGATATTAACTCTGATATTAACTCTGATTAACTCTGATTAACTCTGCTTGTGTTCCTCCAACACTCTCTGTATTCCAGAACTCTGGAGTATTTGATGCGTCATCTGGTCAAGATGTCCACGTTTGCGTCCGAGACCAACATGCACTCCCGAAACCTGGCCATCGTGTGGGCCCCGAACCTCCTGAGGTGTGTGTTCATCATCAGACGTGTGCAGGGAAATGTAGTGTTCTTATACTGAAGTACACACGGGCTGTGTTTCAGTCCAACTCATTAATGCACATTTTTGAGATATCGCATAAAGAAACGCATGTGCTCAATTAATCTGATCAGAAGATACGGGCATAAACTATGGACACACATTTACTGATTAAATTTCCTTCTAAGTAATGTTACAGTGTTAAATGTTGAGTTTTGTTCAGTTTTGCTGAATGATGTGCAGGTCGAAGGACATCGAGTCGACTGGCTTCAACGGGACGGCGGCGTTCATGGAGGTCCGGGTTCAGTCCATCGTGGTGGAGTTTATTCTCACTCACGTAGCCGAGCTTTTCCCTGGAACAGGTATTTCATCTTTCTTAAAGGCGGTTGTGTCGTATATCCAGTGAAACGCTTCACGAACATGATCAAATGTGGGCGGGGCTTGATTGGACGGTTGTGTTTTGCTATTGGCTGATCTCCTGTGAGTGACAGGTTAAAGCCCTTAAACACAAACGTCATATATCCAGTCATTGTCCTTCTCCTGTAAATGTCTCTTGATTTGAGAATGTGTGTGTGTGTGTGTGGTAACGCAGGATTGTCGGTGGAGCGCCGGAAGTCTCTCCCGTCTCCCTCGCTTCTGCCCGGCGACGATCACTTCTTCAAGTCTCTCCCTCTGCACTGCCCGGGGAACCTCAGTCCCGGAGACGGGCCTCCTGCCATGCGCTCGTACCACGCCATCATCGACGGCACCGACAAGTAAGAGCGCCGCCACGTCTCCACGGAGCGATGCTGTCAAACCCGTCACAGTGCTTTAATCTGCTGCTCCAAAAGAACAACGGCCATTTCTGTCTTACTTTCTTTAAATTAATTAATTCATTTTATATTTCATTTGTTTTATGCATCCCCAATCAAGATTATTGATGTTATTTTTTTTTTTATTACATGCTATATTTATTTTATTTTTTAGAATCCCCAATCAAGTTTATTTTCCATTTAATTTAATTTTATGTTATTTTTAATTTTTATTTTTTTTAAGTAATTTTTATTTAAAAAATATTTAATTATTTTATTTTAGTGTAGCGTCACTACTATAAAGTATGTGAGATTAACAATAGTGCATCCCCAATCAAGTTTATTTTCCATTTAATTTAATGACATGTTATTTTTTATTTCATTTATGTATTTATTTTTTCATGTTGTTTTTATTTTTAAATTTTTTTTTTTTAATAAAATTTTTATTTTGTAGCTTCACTACTATAAAGGATGTGAGATTAACATTACTTTTATTTTATTTTTTAGTTCATGTTATTTATATTTATGTATTTTTTTCCATGTTATTTTTGTTTTTTAAAATTAAAATGTTTTTTATATTATTTTTTATTTGATTGATTATTTATTTTATTATGAAGTGAAGCGTCACTACTGTAAAGTTTGTGAGATCAACATTAGTGCAATTTCATTTTATTTTATTTTATGCATCCCCAATCAATTTTATTTTCTATTTCATGATATATATTTTTTTATTTTATTATATTTCATGTTATTTTAATTTAATTAAATATTTTAATTAATTTTAATGTTATTTTTCTAATTTTTAATGATTTTATTTAATTATATTAACCCAAGTATAGCGTCACCATTATAAAGTGTGTTAGATGAGGATTATCTCATCCACAATCCCATTTTTTTACAGTTTCATTTCATGTTCTTTTTATTTATTAGTTTATTTATTAGCCAGTGTAGCATCACTCGCATCAAGAGTTGAGAAAAGTATGACAAAAATGCCTAAAAGTTCAATAATCATGATTTTGAGGATGATGTATAGCTATATACTGATGTTTTGACGTGTGTGTGTGTGTGTGTGTTCAGGAGGAAGGGCTCCCTCAAAGGAAGGAAGTGGAAGTCCATCTTTAATCTGGGCGGGAGACTCCACGATCCCCGCAAGAAGAGCAAATACTGTCCTAAAGGTACGAGCGAAACCTCTCGAGCGGCTCAGGGTTCAGGGTTCAGGGTTCACACAACATGCTGAAAGTGCTGAATATAGAATATTTCAATCCCAGTCCTGGAACAGCCGTGTTTATGAAGACAATAATATGTGTAATTAGTGTTTAATTTCATCGCTGCAGCTCATCTGGGATAGAGCCGTTTTTCATGGCTGTGAGCATTATATTATAAACATATTTTTATTTTCATATAAATGAATAAATTCTTCAGGTCAATTATATATTCAAGAGGGGAAAAAACAATTTGAATCAGGAAACTGATATCTCATATAGTCACCCTTTATTTGAACCATTTTGTTTTTATTGGTTTATTTTTAACCAATCCCCTTTTTTAGAATTGGAAGGTAATAAAGATATGGTTTGATTAGTGAGATCTCTCTCGGTCACATCTAACGCTGTCGTTCCTCATCGCTCAGACAAAGAGAAGACGACGCTGAGGCCGGCGAAGAGCATGGACTCGCTGAGCTGCGGCCCGTTCCCCGCCGAAGGTAAGACCAGCTTTATCACACACTCTACAGCCACACACACTACCAGATTTTTTGTGTTTTTAAAAGAGTCTCTTCTGCTCACCAAGCCTGTGTTTATTGAATTAAAAATACAAAAAAAATTGTAATATTGTGAAATATTTTTGTAATTTAAATCATCTGTTCTTTATGTGAATATATAGTGAAGTGTAATTTATTCCTGTGATCAAAGCTGAATTTATCATTATTACTCCAGTCTTCAGAGTCACATGATCCTACAGAAATCACTCTAATATGACATTGAAACATTTATGATTATTATCAGTGTTAAAAATAGTTATTTACATTTTTAATTCAGGATTCTTTGATGAATTGAAAGTTCACACGAATAAATTACACTTGCATAGAAAACATTGTAATATTATTGTAATATTTAAAATTTTTTACTGTATTTTTGATCAAATAAATTCAGCTTTGATCACAGGAATAAATTACACTTTATTATATATTCACATAGAAAACAGATGATTTACAGTGGAATAATATTTCACAATATTACACATTTTTTTGTATTTTTAATCCAATAAATGCAGCCTCGGTGAGCAGAAAAGACTCTTATTAAAAATGGTTCCAGTATTGTTGCGTGGTAGTGTAGTAATGACGCATCCTCTTGCATGTGTGTGTTCATGTGTCTCAGATTCGAAACATCCTCCCGCTCATCTTCCTCCTCTGCTTTTGGCCTCGGCCTCGGGCAGCTCAGAGGGCGTGGCTTCTGCTGGAGGGGGCGTGGCCTCTGCCGGAGGGGGCGTGTCCAGCGGATACGCGGTGACGTACAGGCGGACGGGTGGAGCTCAGGTCAGTATATTAATTCAATGCCATGAGAACAAGAGTTTTACATATTCACATATTCATGTATTAACATTAGCTGGCAGGACATGAAAAAATAAAATAAAAAACATTACATAAAATCCAGTCCTTTCAAAGCATTACATGTTTTTAGTACCTTTTTGTTTGTTCCATAAGATTCTCATATAATTTAGTCATTTTTTAAATGTAAAAAAAAAAAAATGGTTTGCATTGAGCTGCTCATTTTTTTTATGGATATGGTATTTTCCTAACAAAATAAATAATTGTATAATATGTTGTTCTTTACATTCCAAATTGCTATTCTGATTATTAAAAAGCACATCAAATACTCAGATATCTATCGTACACTTCAGTTTTAATAAAGGTTTCTAAATCTTTCCAAAATAGGATAATAATAATAATGTTTTTTCTAGTGCACAAAATTCACAGGTAAATGAAATAATAAGCTTAAATCTTTCCTAAACATGCGTAGCAGGATGAATACTGTCAAGTATTTTGCAAGACAGTTCCTTAATTTTGTGTTTAAAGCAGTAGTTCACTTTAAAATTAAAATGACCCCATGATTTATCCATCCTCAAGCCATCCTAGGTGTACATGACATTCTTCTTTCAGACGAATACAGAGTAATATTAATAAATGTGCTGTCTCTTCCAAGCTTTATAATCACAGTGAATGGTTGTTTCTGTTTTGAAGTCTTTAAAAATGCATCTATCCATCATAAATCCACTTTTATGATGGACAGATGCACTTTTATGATGGACAGATTCACTTTTATGATGGATAGATGCACTTTTATGATGGACAGATGCACTTTTATGATGGATAGATGCACTTTTATGATGGATAGATGCACTTTTATGATGGATAGATGCACTTTTATGATGGATAGATGCACTTTTATGATGGACAGAGGCACTTTTATGATGGATAGATGCACTTTTATGATGGATAGATGCACTTTTATGATGGACAGATGCACTTTTATGATGGATAGATGCACTTTTATGATGGACAGAGGCACTTTTATGATGGATAGATGCACTTTTATGATGGACAGATGCACTTTTATGATGGATAGATGCACTTTTATGATGGACAGATGCACTTTTATGATGGACAGATGCACTTTTATGATGGACAGATGCACTTTTATGATGGACAGATGCACTTTTATGATGGATAGATGCACTTTTATGATGGACAGATGCACTTTTATGATGGATAGATGCACTTTTATGATGGACAGATGCACTTTTATGATGGACAGATGCACTTTTATGATGGACAGATGCACTTTTATGATGGATAGATGCACTTTTATGATGGACAGATGCACTTTTATGATGGATAGATGCACTTTTATGATGGATAGATGCACTTTTATGATGGACAGATGCACTTTTATGATGGATAGATGCACTTTTATGATGGACAGATGCACTTTTATGATGGATAGATGCACTTTTATGATGGACAGATGCACTTTTATGATGGATAGATGCACTTTTATGATGGATAGATGCACTTTTATGATGACAGATGCACTTTTATGATGGACAGATGCACTTTTATGATGGATAGATGCACTTTTATGATGGATAGATGCACTTTTATGATGGACAGATGCACTTTTATGATGGATAGATGCACTTTTATGATGGATAGATGCACTTTTATGATGACAGATGCACTTTTATGATGGACAGATGCACTTTTATGATGGATAGATGCACTTTTATGATGGATAGATGCACTTTTATGATGGACAGATGCACTTTTATGATGGATAGATGCACTTTTATGATGGATAGATGCACTTTTATGATGGACAGATGCACTTTTATGATGGACAGAGGCACTTTTATGATGGATAGATGCACTTTTATGATGGACAGATGCACTTTTATGATGGATAGATGCACTTTTATGATGGACAGATGCACTTTTATGATGGACAGATTCACTTTTATGATGGACAGATGCACTTTTATGATGGATAGATGCACTTTTATGATGGACAGAGGCACTTTTATGATGGATAGATGCACTTTTATGATGGACAGATGCACTTTTATGATGGATAGATGCACTTTTATGATGGACAGAGGCACTTTTATGATGGATAGATGCACTTTTATGATGGACAGAGGCACTTTTATGATGGATAGATGCACTTTTATGATGGACAGATGCACTTTTATGATGGACAGATGCACTTTTATGATGGACAGAGGCACTTTTATGATGGATAGATGCACTTTTATGATGGACAGATGCACTTTTATGATGGATAGATGCACTTTTATGATGGACAGATGCACTTTTATGATGGACAGATTCACTTTTATGATGGACAGATGCACTTTTATGATGGACAGATGCACTTTTATGATGGACAGATGCACTTTTATGATGGATAGATGCACTTTTATGATGGATAGATGCACTTTTATGATGGACAGATGCACTTTTATGATGGATATATGCACTTTTATGATGGACAGATGCACTTTTATGATGGATAGATGCACTTTTATGATGGACAGATGCACTTTTATGATGAACAGATGCACTTTTATGATGGACAGATGCACTTTTATGATGGATAGATGCACTTTTATGATGGACAGATGCACTTTTATGATGGATAGATGCACTTTTATGATGGACAGATGCACTTTTATGATGGATAGATGCACTTTTATGATGGATAGATGCACTTTTATGATGGACAGATGCACTTTTTTCTGTTGGTTGCAATCCATTGCGATTCTAAAGCTTGGAAGAGCCAGGAAATTTTTTAATATTCCTCTGATTGTATTCGTCTAAAAGAAGAATGTCATATACACCTAGGATGGATTGAGAGTAAATCATGTGCTAATTTTTTTATCATTTTAAAGTGAACTACTCATAACTACTCTAAACGCATATGGCATCTCCATGTTGTGAGCTCAGGTCAGTATGGTGAGCGGAGGGACTCCGGGAACGTACAATCGCCTGGACTCTGGGGGCGGAGCCAACGGGGCCGAGGGGGCGTCGCAGGGCGTGTCCCGATCGCCAGCCATGACCAGCAAAGCGGACCGGCGCGCCGGGATCCACATCTCCGGGCCTTTTTCCGTGACCGTCCCGCTTCACATCACATCCGGGCTGGCTCTGGGTGTGTTACACGGCGGCTGGAGCGAGAAAGAGCAAACCGTGGAGGAAGACGAGGACGTCAAGAGCAAACATGACGATGTTCATGACGAGAGTAAAAGAGAAATCAGTGTTTGCCTAGAAGAAGCTCAGGTGGATTGTGGGAAGAATATGGTGGATATTAAAGAAGAAACTGTGCCAGAAGACGGACATGCACCGAGTGACAAAGAAGATCAGATTCTGAATCAAGAGTCGGTGAAGAAGGAAGAAGATCCAATCCCAGAGGTCAAAGAGGAGGATTACATGGGTATATTGAATTTAGTTTGGCGGTGTTTTTATTGTAAATTAAGACATTGTTTTTTTTAATTTTAAAGTCCCACTTTTCCTACAGAGATGAAAGGAAACCATCCGGCGCCGGCCAGTCCGCGCTTCTACGAGGACATGGAGTTTCCAGACCAGGAGCTTCCGATGGATCTACAGGAGGCGTTCGGGTTCTTGGACTCGATGGACAACTCTGCTTCAAACCAGGTGTGTATAATCTGGTCTTAAAATGAGGTAAATACAACCTCAGATTGACTGGGCCGGTGCAACACACTGATCCTTGAGCTTTTGTTTGAAACGCTGTTCATATTGTCTTCCTGCATCTGACGTCTGTTCGCCAGGTTGAGTTTTCAGTCGAAGCGCCATGTTTCGAAACGGAATACGAGGAAGAGGAAGATCAAATCCAGGATAATCGGGCCGCTTCATTCTCATTACAAAACTGCACTAATGACTGTGAGAAAACCACACACAGGCTTATTCCTGGGAAATCACACAGTTTGCCTTACAAGTCCCGGCCCTTCCTACCAGCTCTGTCATCATCATCATCAGACGACGACTACAGCCCTGCTGATGATGATGACGACGATGAAGAGTCTGATAAAGGGTCTGAATATGAGGACATGTTTTGTCACAGTCTCCCATCCAGTCGGTGTTTTCAGGGTCTCTCTTGGTCGGGTCCGGAAACCACCACTAGCAGCGATGTCGCCGCCCACTGCAGTAGCCAATCAGAATGCTCAGATGGGATGCAAAACGCACTTAGTAGAGATGCCGACCAATCGGAAGATGTGATTCCTACAGACAACAGTGAAAACTCTGTTCATCTCAGTTCAGGTGAATTAAACACGGATGAACACCAGAAAGAGGAGGATGCTGGGAATGAGAAACACACGTTGATGTAAGTACCTGAAGCATGTGGATTTATAATCTCTTCCGCTGCTTGTGTGATATTGGCTACGCTTTATTTTGAGGTGTCGTTGTTGTATATTTTAATTAGTGCTGAGTAATATTATTTAACAACATGCACTTGCTATAGGGTTAGGGTAGCCAGGAGTAGGATCTGGTGCAGGGACGTGCACAGACATTTTGAGGGGCAGGGGCTCAAGTGAAAAAAAGGGCACTTCTTATAATTTTTTTTACATTTATTTTACTTTTTTTTAAACAAAAAAGTATATATATTAACACAACTCTAATATTTTTTTTTAAATATTTAAAAAGTTAATTAATTTTATCTTCCTCAAACTCATACAATTGTTTAATTTTCAAAAGATGTCTACAAAATAATCAGTTCACAATCAAGTACATATTTGATACACCCGAGAGAACTGTATCATCATCAAATAAAACCTTCAAAATCCACATTTCGAGTTTGTTTCTGTTTGCATCTGTAGATTTCTTCTAAATTCACCAATTTAGATTTCTAAACTTCAGGGGAAAGACTCTTGATGTAGCTATGTAAGTCATTAACTTTAATAATAAGAATTTTAGGCCATAAAAATGCATAAAAACGTCCGGATTTTCCATAGAAGGCCATAAATTTAGCCACATCTCATTCATTCATTATCACTACACAATTTTTCGCGATAAAACGATATCAAGTTCAAGTCAAAATCGTCAATACTCGATATCAATATAGAGTTCGATAAACGTTCGATAATATTTATGTGGCAAAAGCACAACGAAACTCAATTGACGCGCGCGACTGTTTATCCGCTCGGCTCAAAGTCCAAACGGCAGAGGTGACGCGTTTACTCTGATCGGCGCTTCAGAACTCCTGACCTGATATTTAGATACACTATGCGTTAAATATATTTCTTTGACAGGGAAACTTTGCGCAAATAGTAATATGTATTTTCTTAAAAAATAAAATAAAAAAGCACCCCAGAAAAAAGGGCACTATCTCCCCAGGAATAAAAAGGGCAGGTGCTCAAGCCCCCTTTGATGTCTATGTGTGCACGTGCCTGATCTGGTGTATTTATGCCTAATTTACTGTGGTAAGAACATGTGATGTAACAAGAACACCGTAAAATAAAGTGTCACTGTAATATTTTACATCTCTTGTTTGTGTACAGAAGGGAAGATGAAGCCAGTGACGAGGACACGTATTTCGGGCCGGACTCGATCCCTTCTTCACCAGAGCCGAAAACCGCGGCCAATGAGCTTCCAGGTGCCGGTTACCATGGTAACAGTGAGGTGACGACCAATGAGCTCACTGTTGTCGACTGCATCTCATTGGCTCCTCGAGATCCACCATCGGAGAAACAAACGGCGATCATGAGCGAGGATGAGGACGGCATCAACAGAGCCGACACCGAGGAAGGACAGTGTGATGATGATGATGATGAAGAACACGCTGATGAGAAGGAAGTGAGCGAGACTGAAAGGAGGGAAGATTTGGAGGGAAACAGTGGAGAGGAGAAAGAGGGAAATTCAACACTTGGAAGACAACAAGACGAGAGAAAGGAAGACTTAGAGTGTGAGGAAGAGGAGGAAGAAACTGTACAAGGAGATTTAGTGGAAAATACTAGAGAAAGTGAGATCATTTCAACGGATGAAATTATAGAAGGAGAACAAGATGAAAGAAAAGAAGATTTAGAGGAAAAAAGTGAAGAATGTGAGGAAGAGGAGCAAAATTCAAAGGATGAAACAACAAAAGAAGGAGAACAAGATGAAAGAAAAGACGATTTAGAGGACAATAGTGGAGAATGTGAAGAGGAAAACTCAATTAATGAAACTGTGAAAGAAGGAGAACAAGATTTAGTGGAAAATACTAGAGAAAGTGAGATCATTTCAACGGATGAAATTATAAAAGGAGAACAAGATGAAAGAAAAGATTTAGAGGAAAAAAGGAAAGAAGAAGAGCAAGGATTAGTGGAAAATAGTGTAGAATGTGAGGAAGAGGAAAATTCAACGGCTGAATCTGTAAAAGAAAGACAAGAAGATGAAAGAAAGGAAGATTTAGTGGAAAATGAACCTGTAGAAGGAGAACAAGATTTAGTGGAAATTAGTAGAGAAAGCGATGGAGAAGAGGAACATGCAAAGGATGAAACTGTAAAAGCAGAACAAGATGAAAGCAAAGAATTAGAGGAAAATAGTGGAGAATGTGAGGAAGAGGAAAATTCAACGGTTGAATTTGTAAAAGAAAGACAAGAAGATGAAAGAAAGGAAGATTTAATGGAAAAAGCAAAGACTGAACCTGTAGAAGAAGGAGAACAAAGCCCTGAGGAGGAGGAGGAGGAGGAGGAGGAGGTGAGCCTGAACACAGACGCTTGTGTCATTGAGGAGATCCTTGAAGGACCAGATGAAGCTGAGGAGATTCAGCGTGAAGAAAACGACAGCATCTCGTCAACGGCTCCCAAACGCTCGGCCAATCAAGTCAAAGCGGTCCCCGCCGTCCCGCCCAAACCTCAGAACTCAAAGCTCACGGCGTTGGCGCTCCGGCAGCAGTTCGAGCACAGACACGCGGCGGACGGAGCGCAGGAGGAGGACGCGGGGCCGAGAGCGCGGCCGGGGAGCTGGGACGGTGTGGTGGACCGGAGGAAAGATCTGCACAGGGAAGCGGAGCGAGACGGGAAGAGGAACAGCGGCGTCAGCATGTGCTTCGACGAAGCCGTCGCTCGCGCCACAGAGAAGAGGAGCAGAGAGAAGGAAAACACGGACCGGCTCTCCGGAGCGCACTGGGACAGAGACAGCAGGAAAGGGGAAAACTGACGAAAGCGCGTCTCCGCCACCGATCAAAAAGGGCATTCTCTGGACTTTATAACTCGCAGTTTGGTAACACTTTCTGTTACAGTGTCTTTATTACACGTTGCTATAATACTATATTACGCTTTACTGTCACCTGCCCGTATACGGGAAACCTAAACTTACTTCACTATTTAATCCTAATCTAGTCATGACAAACTATATATTTTGTTGGAAAGGTCTAAGACTACTGCTAAATAGATTTTTGACTGCTGTTTTTTTGTGTGCACCTCAAAAAAAATATGCACCATAACAGGAGTTCTGATCTGTTTTTATCGCATCACATATTTTAGTAGTTATCATAAATTAGGTATCATTTGAAAGCTTATTCATCCTGTGAAAACCGTTTTATAATTGAACGTTGCGTTACCTTAGAAACGGTAATCTAAGTTATTTTATCAGGCTCCTCCCCTTTTGGGCATCATTAGATTTAATAATTTATGATCTTCTAATTTTGACAAAACACATATTGTCAGAAAGGTCTGTGTCTCAATGTTCAAAATTGATATTTGGACAGAAATGTCGGCAGAATATATGCAACTAAATTTAATGGAATTCAATGGCACCCGGTGGCTATTTTTGGTACTACGCCCAAATTTTTGTGATATCAACTTCAAATTTGGAACATAACTTGGTTAGATATATGGCTTTGATTTTATAGTAAAAAAATATTTTGTAAAACATATATTTTATATAAAATAAAAAATATTTAGTACAGTATTTCTGATTGACTGTAAATTTAAACGTCCATAACTTTTTCATTCTTTCATTTTTTTTAAGTGTTTTCACTTCAGCAATAATCTGCTGAGTGTTTCCTTTAAAACAAGACCAAACTTGGGGTATATATTCAAAACCATTTAAGTTTGAATTGTGCATTTTTAACCCCCATTCTCAAAAAAGGGCGTGACAGCTGAGGGGTTAATAGCTATAATTATACGTAATTACATGGAACTAAGCCAAACCCTCATCCTAACCTGGTATGCTAACACTTCGTTAAAGTGTCCTCGTTACATATTGTTACTATAAATTATACGTAATTACATGCAACTAACCATTACCCCATAGTAAAATGTAGTTACTTAATTTTTAAATATATAATTACAGTGTAACAAAGACACCTTAAAATAAAGTGTAACTGCGAGTTTATATCCACGTCACAATTACCTTTTTATTCCGTGACAGAAACAAGCTTCCATAACATGTTCGTGTAGTGTAAAATATTATTATGCAAAGAATGGAAAGTTGTGGATGTACCAACACTTTTACATTCTTTTCAATATTTTTATATTCTTTTTCAATATAGTAATTTTCTTATGATAAAATATATAAATATATGGGGATGAGACTGTTTGTATAGCTTATGTATCTCAAATCAATTTAAAATGTAATAAATATTTTTACATTTAACACAGTCACCCTTGTGAATATTAATGGTAACACTTTACTATAAAATAGTTTCATGAACTAACAATGATAAATCTTTCTGAAGCATTTATTAATCTTAGTTCATGTTAATTTGAACATGCAGATCAAAATGTGAACCAACATAAATGCTGTAAGAATATATTGATAGTTCATGTTAGCTGTTGTTTTAACTAACGTTGACAAATGAGATCTTATTGTAAAGTGTTTCCATATTAAATAATTATCTGATGTCAGTGGTGTTCATTTTCACCCTTAATGGTTTAATGTTGTGATCGTTGCATTCAAGGACACACACATAAAGACTAACCCAACAGCTTAAGACATCTGTATAGACAGGAAATTGTTTTATGTATTTTTATTTCTGTTGTTGTATACATCCAACACGCTATGCATTTAATTTCAATAAATTAGTATTTTCACTATAAATATATGGTTTATGTTTTGCTGTTTTTTACTCATTTATATATATTTCAGGTTTCAGAATGGTAAGTCTGACCATTTCTAAAATTCGGCACAAAATGTTTATTATAAACAACAAAGTGATCATGAGATGCGAAAAGAAATACTGATGTGATAATGATTACCTCTTTCACCATTGTCAAACATTCACTAGAATTAACTTCTACTCTGTTGAAAAATAATATTTGGAATTAAATCTTTGGTAAACACTTTATTTTACAGTACCATAGTAATAACAGTAAATACTGCATTATTACATGCAACTAACTTTCAACCTAATCCATAACCTGTACATGTAGTTAGTTAATAATACTCAGCACTTAACTAACACTGTTACAATGACACTATCAAAAATAGTGTAAGTTAACCAAAATCTTTCAGTATGCATTCATCTCTCAGTAATTCGGGTCAGTGCGTTTTTCTATGGCGCTTCTAAACTAGGTTTTATTGCATTGAAACGAAACCATCCGACTTCTATTGGTCCTCCTAACGGTGACGTCACTTCGCTTGGAACTGGTCATCTCTTTGTGAGATTTGTGTAAACATTGGTACATGCTCGACTATTAACCCAGCGCGAGGACAGGCTCAGAATCCCCATAGTCTTCATATTAAAACAATAGTCTTGTGTTGTTCGACTGTAAGCGGCTGTAATGTCTGCGTCGGCTGATATCCACGCGACGCTCGCGTCGATCCTCGAGCGCTTCGCCAAATGCGCGCTGCTGGAGATGAGTCGCGCGGTGGAGCAGGAGATGACGCGCCGGAAGATGGAGGTCGAGACGCTGATGCTCAAACTGCAGTTTACCGAGAGCGAACTGCGATCAGCCCGAAAGAACCAGTCGAACCTGCGCTCAGTGGGAACACAAGTCAACACCAGCGGACAGAGAGGTACTTCAGTCACACATGATGATGACACTGTTTAAACTCGACATGACGCCCCTTTCACTCTTTAAAGAATGCTGTATGTAACTTTTTAACTCTACGAAAGCATAAAAATACCATGTTTGCATTGGAAACATGAGTTCACACACTCGTTCCTCAGAATAACACTTCTACAGCCAGGTATTATACTTTGAAATGTGCGTTCCGTGCTGGAATGTCTGTTTTTGTTTTGGTCTGTGTGACTCCGCCCACTGCAAGTTCACCCCGCGATGGCAGGAAACTCATGCTGCGTCCCAATTCGCTTACTTATACTACGCCCTAAAAGTATGTACTCTTTTTGTGAGGAAAAAGTACATACTTTTGAGTGTGTAGCAAAAGAGTAGGCAAGCTTTGGGACATACTATCACGTCATCTTTAACGGACGGCTCTGTCGCGCGCTGCGACCGTAAACTGCCCTGTCAATCATCTTGTCACAGTTAAAATCCTCCATTCTATCTTTTATTTCCTACCGTTTCGGAGAGCACGTTCATCTGCCCGTTGTGGGTCTTTCATGCTCTCCTCGTGTTTGCAATTTGAATATAATGATGCATTTAAAACGTATAATGGCTAAACGTGTCTTTACAAAAGTTCACAATGCTGCTGCAAATGCAATATATTGTGTGGACAACATTGAATAATTCATTTTCGTCAGGTTAGATACTGATAATTAATCACTCAAACCTCTTTATCTAAACCTCTCTACACAACCGTCCTCCGTATCGACTACGTGTCTGTAGTTTTTTTTAACACTTTTATACTCGTGTTTGTAGTTCTAACCGAATCCTCGTCCGACGCGCAATGGTTTGTGGGCAATATCAGCCGTTAGAGAGTGTGCATCGATCTACACTTTGGATTCTGACCGGAAAAAGTAGACCATCCGGGTATCTTTGAAACACTCATTTCAACATACTACGATTTGGGACGTACTAATTCTATTTTCGAATACTATTTAGGACGGATAGTATGCGAATTGGGACGCAGGGAGGGTATTTTAGGCTTGGAAACGAGCAAACAAACTGTGTCAGATCGCAGATTCCACACAACATAAAAAGCCTTGTTTACCCTCTAAAAATCTTTATGAATGAGAGCATATTAAAACGCTGATAAATAAACGTATTAACTTTTGACAATTGCGCTCTCATCATCTAATTTTCCACGTCTCAGATAGCATACTATATCCGGGCCTCATCTGTGGCGCACGTGGCTCAGCTTTGGCTGCGGAAAAGGTCACATGGGCCACATCTGGCCCACATACATCAAGCTGGATTTAGTGTGAGTTGCTGTGTGTGGCCAGGATGTGGCCCATGTGACCTTTTCCGCAGGCAAAACTGAGCCTGCGGAAAAACATTTGCTACCTCGGTATGCTTTGATTAATTTTTATGTTATAATAATATAAGGGTTCACACCAAAAATGAAAATTTTTTCATATAATTATTCACCCTCAAGTCATTCCAAACAGAGACTTCTGTTCATCTTCAGAACACAAATGAGATTTCTGTCCCTCCATTGACACTCTATGCAGCGACACTTTGAGAAGTTCATAATGAGATGTACAATTAATATGAAATGACCGGTTTAGACCAAATTTTCTAAAGAGACTCGTGGTTTTAAATGATGAACTGATTGAATTGAGGCGGTTTCTCAGAAATCGCTGTATATCATGTTTTATCCATCATGTTTCACTGTTTCCTCATCAGAGGTATGCAGACTCGGGCAGGAAGGAGGAATCAAATCCATTCAGATCAAAGAGGAACACATGGAGGACGACCAGTGGGACAGTGGGCCGAGTAAAACACACTCTGTTTTATATCAGATGCCAAAACATGATATTCTAATACACATTCTCAGTCATTTTATGCTTATTTGGTTGATTGATTTCATCCCTAGTTTCTCCGGCTCTTTCCCCGTTGGGTCCAGAGGTGGAAGACCAGGATAGTTTCGGCACGGGAACAACAGGACCAGCTAGAGTTGGTCAGAGATCACTTCATATCAGGACTAGTTGGACTAACCAATCTTTAGAATTATGGGCCTCTCTGAATTATGAACTCTGTTCTTTGTTCGTCAATCTTTAGGTAGTGATTTTATGCTAACGAGTAAAATGAAGCCCGGTGGACTGTGGAGTTCACCGGTGTCCCAGGAATATCCAGCGAACTCCGGAGCCCTGAGTTTGGACGCTTCTCCTCTGGAAACAGGTGAGCGATTCGTCACAGGTGTGTCTCCGAACCGTCAGCACGTGGACGAACCGTACAGAAAACGTACAGAGCCGCACAGAACCGTATAGAAACCGTACAGAACCATACAGAAACCGTACAGAGACCGCACAGAACCGCACAGAACCGTACAGAAACCATACAGAACCGCACAGAAAACGGACAGAAAAAGTACAGAACCACACAGAACCGTATAGAAACCGTACAGAACCATACAGAAACCATACAGAACCTTACAGAAACCGTACAGAAACCGCACAGAACCGTACAGAAGCCGTGAAGAACCGTATAGAACCATATAGAACCGTACAGAAACGTACAGAACCGCACAGAAAACGTACAGAACCGTACAGAAGCCGTGAAGAACCGTATAGAACCATATAGAACCGTACAGAAACCGTACAGAAACCGTACAGAACCGCACAGAAAACGTACAGAACCACACAGAACCGTATAGAAACCGTACAGAACCATACAGAAACCGTACAGAAACCGTACAGAAATGTACAGAAACCGTACAGAACCGTACAGAAGCCGTGAAGAACCGTACAGAACCTTATAGAACCGTATAGAACTGTACAGAACCGTATAGAACCATACAGAAACCGTACAGAACCGTACAGAAACTGCACAGAACCGTACAGAAACTACTCACAGAACCGTACAGAACCATACAGAAACAACTGACAGAACCATACAGAAACCGTACAGAACCGCACAGAACCGTACATAACCGTACAGAAACTACTCACAGAACCGTACAGAAACCTTACAGAAACCGCACAGAACCGTACAGAAACTGTACAGAACCGTATAGAACCGTACAGAAACCGTACAGAAACCGCACAGAACCGTACATAACCGTACAGAAACTACTCACAGAACCGTACAGAAACCTTACAGAAACCGCACAGAACCGTACAGAAACTGTACAGAACCGCACAGAACCGTATAGAACCGTACAGAAACCGCACAGAACCGCACAGAACCGTACAGAAACTGTACAGAACCGTACAGAACCGAATAGAATTGTACAGAAACCGTACAGAACCGCACAGAACCGTATAGAACCGTACAGAACCCTATAGAACCGTACAGAACCGTACAGAACCGCACAGGACCGTACATAACCGTACAGAAACTACTCACAGAACCGTACAGAAACCTTACAGAAACCGCACAGAACCGCACAGAACCGTACAGAAACTGTACAGAACCGTATAGAACCGTACAGAAACCGCACAGAACCGCACAGAACCGTACAGAAACTGTACAGAACCGTACAGAACTGAATAGAACCGTACAGAAACCGTACAGAACCGCACAGAACCGTATAGAACCCTATAGAACCGTACAGAACCGTATAGAACCGTACAGAAACTGCACAGAACCGTACAGTACCGTACAGAACCGCACAGAAACCGTACAGAAACCGCACAGAACCGTACAGAAACTGTACAGAACCGTACAGAACCGAATAGAACCGTACATAAACCGTACAGAACAGCACCGAACCGTATAGAACCGTACAGAACCCTATAGAACCGTACAGAAACCGTACAGAACCGTACAGAACCCTATAGAACCGTATAGAACCGTATAGAACCATACAGAAACCGTACAGAACCATACAGAAACCGTACAAAGTCAAATGAATTACAAGAGTAGCAGGTGAAATCATGGGATCCAAGCAAAGGTCAGTCGATCAATTATATGAAATTGCTGTTCAGAGAACCATGAGCATATCAGCCCTTTAGACAGTGGAATAATTTGATTGATATTAGTCGTGTTGACAGGAAACACGTTCCACATTATCAGCTTTGTGGACACCGAAGAGGTGGAGGTCGTGCCCGCGTTCTGGGTGAAGAACGGTGTGTGTTCATGGCCTCCGTACACGGATGAGGGCGTTCAGAGAGCGAGCGAGAGCTCGGAGCAGCCGCAGGAGTCCTGGCCCGCACATAAGGTCAAAATCATCTACACTGCAAGTATGTACAAATACTTTTGTCATGTCTGCAAAAACTGCTTTTCTTACTTAGTATTTTTGTCTTGTTTTCAGTCCAAACATCAAAAAAGTCTTAAATCAAGAAGCATTTACTAGATGAGTAAATATATTCAGTCTTGTTTTCCGGGGAAATAAATCAAAATTTAGTGAGTTGTTGCTTAAAACAAGCAAAATGATCTGCCAATGGGGTCAGAAAAATAATCGTAATATAATCGTATATGTAATATCTTATGGCATTGGACTCATGCACTTTTATATAATAATGTTTTGATATTTGGACTGGAAACAAGACAAAAATACCAAGTAAGAAAAGTATTTTTGCAGTGTAACCGCAGTAAACACGTGTGTGTATTTTGATTTTGTAATGGTGTCGTTGATAGATAACTACAGTGAAGCGATGCGGAAACTTCCTCTCGTGGAACAGCAGAACGCTCTCCGCTCGCAGGACGGGCCCGGCTCCCCGAGGACACTCAAACACAAAATAAAGTGTGTAAATATGTCTAAAAGGTCTTTGAATCACATTTACACGCAATTACATTAGGCCATATTTACCACAATACTTCCACGCTGACACCGATAATCCTTTACATTTGAAAGCCGATAACCGATATATCGGCCGATAAATCTAGATCCAAATTTTAATATAATTTTTGAGAGGCTGATTACAAAAACAAAAGTCTAAGCATTAAAAGCCACGTCCCAAACACACGATTATAATGCTGTTCTCAGTTTAATTTTATGTAGCCGATATGACGTCACATTCACTGCGCATCTGAAGGAAATAATCCATTATTCATCGCTTTAACCCTCGAGTCACACTTGTTATCTTCCCGGTCAAAAGTGACCGGACACCTAAAAATGAAACTTTCTCCATCCCAATAAAACCAATGCAATTTATTTTTGTTCTATAATATTTATTCTTTTTAATTTAGTATTTTGAGACAATTTAATTGAATTTATTAATATTTATGCAATATTTATGGTTTATTTTTGCCATGGAAATATATATATATATATATATATATATATATATATTTATATATATATATATATTATTTTTTTCAAAAAAATATGAATGCAGTATTTTAGTTTAATATAGAGTCTAGGCCTTCAGAAAAAAATTTTTTGGAAGAAAATTAGCACCATCTGGTTCAAGTATAGAGAAAAAGCTTAAAATCATGATGTAACCACTAGATGGCGTGTACAGCTCTCTATGGAGAGGCATGTGAATTCCCCAGGTGTTTATGGACACATTTTTTTGTTGTTGGTGGTGGTGGATTTGAATATATAGTTGAAACAATCTCAAAAACTATTTCTTATAAAAAAAATTGACAAAAAACAAAAATTCACATTTTTTTTTTTTTTTTTACAATTTCCCATTCATTTCCTATGGGGTCATTTTTGACCAAAGACCACAAGTGTGACTATTTTTTAAGACCACTTAGCATGCTCAGATCATGACCTCAATTTTTTTGTGTGTTCACATACCCAATGCCATAAAGGTCACCAAGTTTCGTAACATTCCGATGAAGCTGTGATTTTTAACATTTCAAAACAGAAAATTTTTCAGTCAGAAATGACCGAAGAGCACCTGAGGGTTAATGTATCGGCCAAATTGTCTCATCACGCCGATAACCATAACGTTAAAAATGAACATAAGGAATATATCATGCATCTCTAATCCCTAAAGCAAAATGACAGAAGATCTTAAGTCTTGTTTATTGAAAAAAAAAAATATTAAAATGAAGTGAGTTTGAGCTTAAAACAAGAACAAATATCCTTGTTTTCTCTTTAAATTAAGATTATTTTTCAGACTCGTTTTAATCACAAACGGCCATTTTGCTTCTTCTCCAGTAAATGTCTTGATTTAAGAATGTTTAGATATTAGTGCAGGGAAACACACAGATTTTTCACAAACACACATATTTCACTGAATATCATGGATGTACCAGCCTAACTTAATAACTATCCAATGTCTAGACGAAACAGACGGCTTCTGGATGAATACGACGCTGATTTGGAGGCCGTCGCACCCCAAAACACTAATTTACCACAAGCCCCTCAAATACAACCTCCATGCAAGAAAACTATTTTATCAGCGTCTAACGAGCCGAGTCGACCCCTGGCCCGAACCCAGACGGGCCCGAGTGAACCCTCAACGCCCCCCGCGCTGGAGTGGCATCATGTGACTCTCGGGTCGTCGTCGTCTTCATGCCAGGCGATTGAGCTGCCCGATCCGTGGCCCGAGAGAACCACACCGGACCCCCAGTCTCCAGAACCGGCGGCTCCGTCTCTGTGGCATCAGGAGGCCAGCCTCTCGTGCTGCGACCCCTTCATCAGATGTAAGAAGCACATACTCCATCATACGTGTAATTTACGTGTATTATACGCATGCGGAGCGCTTTGAGCCAGGAGACGAGCTCTCATGAGCGATCCCACATGTAAGACCTTTTTTTAATACAATAAATAGGGAAAAAAAACGTTGTTTTTTTTTTTTTTCAAAACGTAAAAAAAAAATGTTTTTAATTTTTTTGAAAAAAACATAAGTTCAATTTTTTCACACACATTTAACACTGCAGTGTGTGTGTTTTTTTAGGGAAAAATTTTTTTTGTTTTTTTTCAAAACGTAAAAAAAAATTTTTTAATTTTTTTTTTAAAAACATAAGTTCAAATTTTTCACACACATTTAACAGGCTTTAAAGTCCCCCTGTAGTCAATTATTTTATCCTTTAAAACTCATCTTTGATCACCAAAATTACATATTTAAACTAGTGCTGTCAAACGATTAAAATATTTAATCGCGATTAATCGCATTAATGTCACAGTTAACTCGCGATTAATCGCATATTTTTATCTATTCTAAATCTCTCTTGATTTATTTTTGTCCCATTCTTTTTTCTCATTTTAATGCTCTATTCAACATGGAAAAGCCGGCTCTCAAGCCCAAACGAGTGTGTGCGACGTGCCTTCTGTCTAGCTAGATCCGTTTGCGCTTTGGTAGACGAAGCGACAAAACATCATCGCGCGGCACACGCCATTGAAATGAATGGGTTTAATAACGCAGCGCCGCACATGCCGCGTCCATTTGCAAAAGCATGTGAAAAAAAGTTTGCTAGGCCAAAAAGATCGTTAATCGCGCGATTAAAATGGGTTTGCGTTAACACCGTTAATAATGCGTTTAACTGACAGCCCTAATTTAAACGTTTTTAATTCTTCATGCCTTTAAATATCTTGAATGTAACTCGACACCCTTGCCTCATTTAGTATGCGCAGTTCTATGAATATTCAGATTAGCCCCGCCTCCACTCACTCACTCACTCAGAGATCCACTGGTTGTCGATCACACGTTGATCAGGGGTGCGTTTCCCGAAAGCATCGTTAGCCTACTATGGTCGCAAGTTCCGTCGTTACCAATAGAGTTCAATGGAAATTGCGACAAACTTGCGACCATAGTTGGCTAACGATGCTTTCGGGAAACGCACCCCTGATTGGTTACAAGGTCGTTTGTGACGTCAGTAACACCGGCGATTTTTTTGAGACTGTCTTTTGTTTTAAGGAGGAAATACTCAGCAATTCTGTCCACTTATCAACTTACACATGGTGTGTGTTAAAGCAAATTAAAAACACCACATACACACATAAACAACATTAAACGCTGGATTTACACCACAGGGGGACTTTAATGACTGCTCTTTTCTCTATTGTGTCGTATATCGAGTGAAACGCTTCTGTAACGAGATCACATGGGCGGAGCTTGATTGTGTCTGTGAGGAATTGATTGGATGGTTGTGGTTTACTATTGGCAGAGGTCATGTGAGTGACAGGTTATAGCCCCGCCCACATCATCAAAGAAGAGAAGAGATGCTGCAAGAGGAACTGATTCTGCTTCAAGATTACCAAAACAATAATGATGATGTGCACCTATAAATCATTTATAATAAACACACACTCGAATGTAACTTTACGATTCCTGTTTAATGTTTCAGCGCTCCTTCACGACCTGACCACTAAACAGGAGATTGTTATCGGGCAGCAGATGAGCTTAATAAGGATGGTTCAGGATCTGCAACCACACGGTGTGCGGGAAAACTCCGACGCCGACTGCTTAAATCAAAGACGCTTTCCCATCGAAGACCTGAGGTCGTTATCCGCCCTGGAGAACCAGCTGCGCTCCTGTCCCGAGACCCGAAGGAAAGTGGTGCGTGACTCGGTTATGCTTATTTTACGTACGCTGTATTATTCCCGATACAGCGCTAGCCTCGAGTACATTAGTGCTGTTATTAAACGGTTACCACACAATTCACATATTAAAGCCGAAAATATGTATTTATGCAACTTTCATGAAGTAAAATCTCTAAAAACGTTCCTTCCGCTGGAAAAAATAGTCCCTCACCGTCAACAGCAACAGAAGAACACATTATTCCTCCATTACACGGACACAAACACTGTTTATGAGTGTGTGTGTGTGTGTGTGTGTGTGTGTGTGTGTGTGTGTGTGTGTGAGTGAGAACACTTTATATTGATAGGACTCAAACTTCACGGAGAACCAAGAAAACTTAAACTTAAAAAGACTAAATGTAGTATTTAAGTTGTTGATCACTTGCAAAGCTTAATGACTATCGTAGGACAACATGTTAATTCATGCTAAAATATTCTAATCATAATAATAAAAATAATAATAAATTTTATTTGTAAAAGCACTTTACATTTAAAAAAAAACTCAAAGTGCTAATCATGCTAATAACATGACTATCGTTGGTCAACATGTTAATTCATGCTAAAATATTCTAATCATAATAATAATAATAATACATTTTATTTGTAAAAGCACTTTACATTTAACAAAAACCTCAAAGTGCTAATCATGCTAATAACATACTAATTCACGTTAGCAACATGCTAACAAAATGTTAAAACATGCTAGCAACATGTTAAAATGTGTAAAAACATGTTATTAAAATGCTTATTAAATGTTATCAGAGTGTTAAAACCGGTTAATTCATACTAGCGAAATGCTAATTCATGCTAATAATGTTATTAATGTGTTAAAATATGCTAGCAAAAGATGTTAATTCATGCTAGGAATATCTTTCTCTTTCCTTTTCACTAAATTTAAAGCTTTCTAAATTTCATACAGCAAACTGACATTGAATCAACGTGGAAACGACGTCTCTCATGACATCGAAACAACGTTGATCTGGCATTGTTTTGCTCATCGAATTAACGTTGAACCAACGTCAGACGCGGCATTCTTTCAAAACTAACGGAAAATCGAAAATTGGTTTGCTTTCATATTGTTGATTTCAAGTTGATTTCAAGTTGATTTTCCGTTAGTTTTGAAAGAATGACGTTGGTTCAACGTTAATTCGATCGATGAGCAAAACAATGTCAGATCAACGTTGTTTGTTTCATGTTTCCACGTTGATTTAATGTCAGTTTGCTATCTGGGAATTGTCAAGCCAACATTACTCTCTAGTTCTTTATTCTTTAGTGTAATTTGCCAAAATATCAGTGTCACTTAGAAAACCCTGTTGTGGTTAAAGTGCATTCAGAGCGTGTGTTTCCCCGACGGCACAGTAAGAGGTGTTGTACACCTGCAGGTGGATGAGCTGGGCTTACTGGGCGGAGTGGACGTGAAGGACACGGTGTGGCGGATCATGAAGCAGGCCATCAAAAACGACCTGGCCAAAACTGTCAACTGGAGAGGAGTGAACGGGAAAACATCCTTCCAAAGTTTAGAGTTTAAGAACGTTGTGATTGGTAAGTGCTTTCAAGGTAAATCTTCTTCCGGGTGTTGTGGCACCGCGGCGTCTCGATTTATAATGGTGCGTTTCATCTCCTGATGACGTGCGGGAGAGTAAAAGTAGAAGTGTGTGTGTGTGTGTGTGTGTGTGTGTGTGTAGAGGCTGTGCGGAGAAACCCCACGTGTGCGCAGATAACGGAGCTGGAGGTGGAGAAGGCCATCATCCGCTGGTTTCATCTGGCCGGCGACCGCGAGGGTGGACGGAAGAAGAGAACGCCGCTGCAAGACGTCGGCTTGGAGAACTGAGGACAAACATGCGTTCATCAGTACCTTTACATTTGTATTGTTTTGCTTTGCATTTTGCCTGTACATATTTGCACATCCGTCGATATATTTTATATTTCATTAGTCTTTTATATTCACTTACCCTATGCAATGCCGCGTTAGATATTCAAGTGCATCTTTATAGTTTGAAATATTTATTGCATGTTTTTTATTTGGGTGCCTATTTATTTGTTGCCTTCGTTTTATTGTCTTATCTGAACTCTATGGAAGCTTGTTTCTGCCACAGAATTAAACATTTTAAAAGATATCTGGCACTTTATCTTACATTGTCACTTTATTTTTCAGAATTGCGTGTTATAAAGTCAGAATTGTGAGATATAAAGTCAGAATTGTGTGATATAAAGTCAGAATTGTGAGATATAAAGTCAGAATTACGATATATAAAGTCAGAATTGTGAGATATAAAGTCAGAATTGCGATATATAAAGAATTGCGAGATTAAAAATCGCAATTAGCCTACCTTTTTTATTCCGTGGTGGAAACGAGCTTCCATAAAACCATTTACACTTTGCATCTCCACATCTAGAAGTATAGATTTTATTTTTCATTTGTCACTTAGGCTATATACCACATTTGTTCATTAGTTTATGTTATTTGTGCAACTTTATACACTACAACTTTTAAATTTACATTTTATTATATATTCTACTGTTAGGCTACTATTTATTCTAGTTTTATCTTATGTTCATCTGACTCTTTTTAACACCGTGTTTCATTTGTGCTATTACCTGGGTTTCAGCATTTTTGTTATTTTTGTCTGTATTAATAAAACGGATTATACTTCGCATTTTCTTAGTTTCTGTAGTTTCTTTTTCCCACCCTCTTCTTCAGTTAATAAATTTTACAATATATGAATATTATATTTGCAATTCTCGCACTTTTTTAGGCCAGTTGTGGCTGATTCTGTTACTCGTTTTTGAATAGGATATTAAATATGCAAAACACCAGCTTTCATTTTTTGGGTGCATACAAAAACATTTTACCCATTTCCGGCCGTTGGCATAGTTGGGTAAACTTCTATAGCGGTGAATACGAGATTACATTTTTTTTAAGTGTGTATGTGTCCCAATTTTCTCAGATAGCAAAAGAAAAACTTGTTTCCACAACTTTCAAAATGAGAAAAAATACAGAGAGATTCACAGTTCGAAGGGAGAAATAATTTTACACGGCGTTAACTAGTTTTTTTTTTTTGTAATTCGATGCAAAAGTAAAATAATACATACTATAATACAAAGATTAGTGTTATACATTGTAGACATTTAAAAAATTTAAATATAAAAAAATTGCGGGATTTGCAATGATGACCGTTAAAACACGTCATCACCGTCTGAAAAGGGATCTTGCGAGATTTAAAGCGAAAGATCCCCTGATGATTTATAACGGCACTTCTACACTAGGATTTACGGTCATAATGAGCATACTGGTCCTTTAAACGGTGACGTCACTCCACCAGGAAAACGGTCAACTGTTTTGTGAGATTTGTGTAAACACTATTGATACATGCTCGACTGTCCGCGTCCTCGAACCCAGCGCGCGGCTGAAAGAAAGAAAGAAAAAACACCAGATTGGACGCGAGGCTCTTTGGAAAACACTTTACAAACAATAGTCTTGTGTTGTTCGACTGTAAGCGGCTGTAATGTCTGCGTCGGCTGATATCCACGCGACGCTCGCGTCGATCCTCGAGCGCTTCGCCAAATGCGCGCTGCTGGAGATGAGTCGCGCGGTGGAGCAGGAGATGACGCGCCGGAAGATGGAGGTCGAGACGCTGATGCTCAAACTGCAGTTTACCGAGAGCGAACTGCGATCAGCCCGAAAGAACCAGTCGAACCTGCGCTCAGTGGGAACACAAGTCAACACCAGCGGACAGAGAGGTACTTCAGGCACACATGATGACACTGTTTAAACTCGACATGACGCGGGACTCATCCCTGCCTTTTGCTCCATTCACTCTTTAATCATAATGTATTAACTTGCTCTTAAACCGGTGAAGTACTATGCAAGGCCTCGCGGCTGTTGAGCCAATAGCTAGAGACCTAAGTTTTGACTCCGCCCCTTCAATCTGTCATTTTCATGATTTTTCAGCTCTTGTCAAAAACAGCTTTGATAGTTTAAAGTCAACAGTAGGGCAAAGGAGCGCTTCCTGGACTTCAAGGCTAGGTTAAAATAGAGGTGCTCTTGGATTGGAAACTAGATATAACGAAAAGGCAAAGGAACTCCAAGGCACACTCAAATAGAAAAGTTAAAAAGCCTTTAATATCATGGCTTGGTCAATTTTGAGTTTATTTATTAAACCAATCTGCCTTACAGTATTAACTTACATTTTTTTAAATTATTTTAATGTCAGTTTACACCGTTGGTATGCCACCAACTTCAAAAGCGCTACTACCCTAACAAAAAGTGCCCAAAAAAAAAAAAAAAACATGCTACCGAAAAAAAATTAAGTAATGAAAAATGTTATTTTTGAATGCTCTTAAAAGTCCAGGTTTTTACAACCATCGAGGTTTAAAACAATCAGGTCAACGTGTGATCTCTGAGATGCTGTGAGTGAGTGGAGGCGGGGCTAATTTACATATAGAACGCGTATACTGTGTAGCAATCTTTCTTTTTCTCTCTCTCATGTTTTTTTGTTGTTGTTGTTGTTGTTGTTTTTGTTTTAGATAATATATGTTTATTTTATTTTATCTTGTTTTTTGTTTTTTTGTATATGTGATGCTTTGTCTCTGTTTTTAGGGTGACTGTGTAACATTCTGTCAAGGGTCTACGGATGAAAAATAGCCTCTTGGGCTAATTCTGGCACGTTTACACTTGTTTATTAATGTGCATTGACCCTGTAAATAAATAAAATAAAAACAAAAAAAAATACTAAATGAGGCAAGGCTGTAGAGTTCCACCAGTTTTTCAAAACCGTTTTTTATTATGCGAATATTGAAGGACCGTTTAAGTTTATAATTTTGCAGATATTGGAACTTACTTTTGAGTGTTCTCTGATCATTCTGAAATTAGCTGTAACATTTAAAACAATTTTGATGATTATCCAACTTAAATAAAAACGTTTCAGTAACAATGTATTTAATGCATTTATGCTAATATTTTGAGAACATTCTTGAAGACCAATTAACTAAACAAACGCTCTGTTAACATTACTGGAATAACTCAAAGTCCCCCTGTAGTCAATCATTGTATCCTTTTAAAACTCATCTATGATAAAGTTATACCTTCATTCAGATCTGCCTCTATTCTGGTCTTTAACATTCACTTTTCATCATCTGATTTTCACATTCTCATTCCATATGCTTTTATTCAGTACTATTATGTTACTGAAGTAAAACGGGTTGCAAATTCTAAATCATATTAACTTTAAGTATTAATGCTTGCAAAAACACATCATACAACATATAAACATAGGCTAGGTGTCAGATGGCTGCGTACTGTTGTTAATACCACTTATAGGAGTATTATATACAAAAATGATCCTTCTTCTATCATGTACTCGCCCTCATATCGTTCCAGACCTGTGTTTCTTTAATGCAGCTTTAATACTAAACACACGGATGTGTGTGAACAGGATTCTTTTTGAAAAACTTTTTTATCTGTAAAGAGGAAAAAACTTTTAGAGTCTAGTTGACACAATTCCTGCCGACACTTCAGGGATGCGATGTGGTCGTGTCAGGCGCAGGTCCACCATCTGATCTAGATATGGATATATCAGTAGCTTAGGCGGTATAGGGTCCAATGGATTTGGAAAGACATGAGGGTAAATAAATGAGTGCAGTAAGAGATTTCTGAGAAACCCTGTTAGAAGAGAATCAGACCAAGCGCTACAACACACTTGTAGCCAGTCAGCAATAAGGGGCGTGTCCACTTATGATGGGGGAGGTGATCGTGACTTTGGGGGCGGAGCAGTTTCAGCAGTTTCTCAGAAATCGCTCACTGCACCTTTAGCAGTGCATGTGTCTGTTGCATTTCATCCTTTTTCAAAAACCATTTCTCACCAGAGGTAAATCTCAACTGCGTAAAGATAAATGATAATCATGACGGAGAATCACAGACGGAGACACACACGGACGTTTCTTCAGCGCAGACGTTCACACTGAACGTAAGGATCTTCATTATTAGATTCTTCTTCAGTAGACGTCATAGAGTAACCCGATTCTTTGTCGTTCTAAACTGCAGGAAGACGGAATCAAACCAATTCAGATCAAAGAGGAACACATGGAGGACGACCAGTGGGACAGTGGGCCGAGTAAAACACACTCTGTTTTATATCAGATGCCAAAACATGATATTCTAATATACATTCTCAGTCATTTTGTGCTTATTTGGTTGATTGATTTCATCCCTAGTTTCTCCGGCTCTTTCCCCGTTGGGTCCAGAGGTGGAAGACCAGGATAGTTTCGGCACGGGAACAACAGGACCAGCTAGAGTTGGTCAGAGATCACTTCATATCAGGACTAGTTGGACTAACCAATCTTTAGAATTATGGGCCTCTCTGAATGATGAACTCTGTTCTTTGTTCGTCAATCTTTAGGTAGTGATTTTATGCTAACGAGTAAAATGAAGCCCGGTGGACTGTGGAGTTCACCGGTGTCCCAGGAATATCCAGCGAACTCCGGAGGCCTGAGTTTGGACGCTTCTCCTCTGGAAACAGGTGAGCGATTCGTCACAGGTGTGTCTCCGAACCGTCGGCACGTGGACGAACCGTACAGAACCGCGGCCGCTAACCATGCGCTTCCATCAGCGTCAGATCACAGAGCGGACACAAATGCGGAGAGAAGCTCTCGCTGCCCTCAGTGCGGAAAGACCTTCACTACTCGCTTCTACCTGAAGATCCACCAAAGAATCCACACCGGAGAGAGACCGTACACCTGCCCTCAGTGCGGCAAAGGCTTTTACTGCAACTCGCACCTGATCTCACACCAGCGCTCACACACCGGAGAGAAACCTTACAGTTGTGAAGAATGCGGCAAGTCCTACTCGCATCTAAACTCGCTAAAACTGCACCAGCGCAGCCACTCTGAAGAGGAGGCGTATGCGTTTTGGTAGCATTCACAGTCACAGATCCATGCTGACAAGATTTTATGAAATCCCACAATATTTTAAATTTGACTTGCTTGTTTTTTATGATAAATTAGTAATATTGCTTTAAGTTTGATGTACTTTTTTTCAGGATTTGTTTTTTTCAACTGTCACATACAATGCATTTCATTTATATACATGATTTAAATTTTTATTTTTAAAGCCAGTAAAACTATGCTGTGTCTTCTATGTTGTTTTTTTGCTACTTTGTGATTGTGTGAATTATTTAAAATGGAAGCATTGATTAGATGCATTTTGCAAATTACAATAAAACCTATGACTTTCTGATGTAAAATCGTTGCGGTCATGTTTTTCTGGGCAATTTAGTTTACACAATTTATTGCATGAATATGTGTATGTTTGTAAATTTGAGAGATTTCTGTCCCTCCATTGACATTTTATAAATATAATTTTCTGAGGAGACTTGATTACTTTATATGATAACAGATTGAATTTAGGCTGTTATTCACATATAAACACTGATCAGGGAACATGAACAGAAACTCAGCCATACCTGAGTAACATGAGAATGAACCTAATTGGGTTTTTTTTTGTAGAATTTAAAAAAAATCTTGAAGACTTATGTCTTGTATTTCTCGACAGGTGTAACCGCTCATTCGCGGGAAGCTCAGACTGATCATCGCAGCCAGGAAAAGGTCGTTGTGAAGAATCTCTCAGAGGAGAAACCTCACTTTACACATGCGGCGGATGTGAATGCACAACTTTTGAAACAAGAAGAGTCTGTACCGCCGCTGAAGGAACCGGAGGAAGAGGAGCTCAGCGGACTGGAGTTTGAGATGAAGATCGAACAGGTGGAAGAACTTGTGGATCAGACACTGGGTCAAGTTCAGGAAAAGCAGAAGTGTAAAGGACAAAACCACTGCCATGACGGAAACTCTCGTTTATGGTGTTCCGGGAAAGTGTTTGACCATCCGGAAAATCTTGTGGAGTCGGAACAACATTCCCAGAGTTTTACAGATCCATATGGGATGGAGGATCCCACGACCACGTCAACTCAGTCCGGTTTATTGGCTGTTCTGCAGAACGAGAGCTTTGGCGTTGCAGACATTGAGTATGACTTGAATCTTCAGGATTCCCATAGACACTCTCCCACAACGAGCTCATCTGACTCGACGCCGTTCAACACACTCCCATCCTCACATTCAAGCTCGTGTTTGCCCAAAACACTCCCACAGAGTCTGAATGCCGGCAAGCACACAGAACCCAAACCCTTCCGATGTGACGAGTGCGGGAAAGGCTTCCCACAGAGGGGGCGGCTAGTAACACACAAACTAGTGCACTCGAAAGAAAAACCCTTCAGATGTGAGGAGTGCGGGAAAGGCTTCACACAGAGAAAGCGTCTTTTAACACACAGACTAGTGCACACGGGCGAGAAACCCTTCTGCTGTCAGGTGTGCGGTAAAACCTTCTCCAGACAGGACAACTGTCTCAGACATGTGCGCTTGCACAGCGACTGTAGTATTAGTAGTGTTCATTGGTCCCCGTAGGGAAAGTAGTTTAAAGCAAGCTCATACAGACTTTTAAAAGAAATCACAGTTGGCATATACAAACAATAATTTAAAGCAAATAAATCTGATTTAGGATAAACAGACCAGCTGACCATCAATCAACACTGGAAGAAGAATTTATTGCTTGGGGGATAAAAGATAGTTTGGACCTGTTTTCATGCATCGGGGAACACAGAACCGACGGCCAGATCACGGCAATGATTCAAAAACATAAGATAAGGGATGCCTTGTATCATCAACAATTATGTTAGCTTTGTTCTGCTCTTATATACTTGTTAACTTAATTCCCAACAGTTTGCTTGTCATTGTTACTAACTTTTATTAGCGATTTCTTCTTAGCCTCTGAAGCCTTACCAAACCAGCGACTCAAACAGAATGTCATAATGCTTTCAATAAAAGCCCCACATAAAATAAAAACATCACATGCACTCTACTATGGACATTAAAAGACCTGATGAATGACCTGCAGAGAGCTGGGACCAAAGTAACGAAGGCTACCATCAGTAACACACTACACCGAGAGGGACCCTAATCCTGCAGTAACACACTACACCGAGAGGAACCCTAATCCTGCAGGAACACACTACACCGAGAGGGACCCTAATCCTGCAGTAACACACTACACCGAGAGGGACCCTAATCCTGCAGTAACACACTACACCGAGAGGAACCCTAATCCTGCAGGAACACACTACACCGAGAGGGACCCTAATCCTGCAGTAACACACTACACCGAGAGGGACCCTAATCCTGCAGTAACACACTACACCGAGAGGGACTCTAATCCTGCAGTAACACACTACACCGAGAGGGACCCTAATCCTGCAGTAACACACTACACCGAGAGGGACCCTAATCCTGCAGGAACACACTACACCGAGAGGGACCCTAATCCTGCAGGAACACACTACACCGAGAGGAACCCTAATCCTGCAGGAACACACTACGCCGAGAGGGATCCTAATCCTGCAGTAACACACTACACCGAGAGGGACCCTAATCCTGCAGTAACACACTACACCGAGAGGGACCCTAATCCTGCAGGAACACACTACACCGAGAGGAACCCTAATCCTGCAGTAACACACTACACCGAGAGGGACCCTAATCCTGCAGGAACACACTACACCGAGAGGGACCCTAATCCTGCAGTAACACACTACACCGAGAGGGACCCTAATCCTGCAGTAACACACTACACCGAGAGGGACTCTAATCCTGCAGGAACACACTACACCGAGAGGAACCCTAATCCTGCAGGAACACACTACACCGAGAGGAACCCTAATCCTGCAGTAACACACTACACCGAGAGGAACCCTAATCCTGCAGGAACACACTACACCGAGAGGGACCCTAATCCTGCAGTAACACACTACACCGAGAGGAACCCTAATCCTGCAGTAACACACTACACCGAGAGGAACCCTAATCCTGCAGTAACACACTACACAGAGAGGAACCCTAATCCTGCAGTAACACACTACACCGAGAGGGACCCTAATCCTGCAGGAACACACTACACCGAGAGGAACCCTAATCCTGCAGTAACACACTACACCGAGAGGAACCCTAATCCTGCAGTAACACACTACACCGAGAGGAACCCTAATCCTGCAGTAACACACTACACCGAGAGGAACCCTAATCCTGCAGTAACACACTACACCGAGAGGAACCCTAATCCTGCAGTAACACACTACACCGAGAGGAACCCTAATCCTGCAGGAACACACTACACCGAGAGGGACCCTAATCCTGCAGGAACACACTACACCGAGAGGGACCCTAATCCTGCAGTAACACACTACACCGAGAGGGACCCTAATCCTGCAGTGCCAGACGTGTCCTCCTGCTGAAGCCAGCACATGTCCAGGCCTGTCTGAAGTTTGCCAGAGAGCATATGGATGATCCAGAAGAGGATTGGGAGAATATCATGTGGTCAAGATAGAACTTTTTGGTAAAAACTCAACTCGTCGTGTTTGGAGGAAGAATAATGCAGAGTTGCGTCCCAAGAACACCATACCTGCTGTGAAGCATGCGGGAGGAAACATCATGCTTTGGGGCTGTTTCTCTGCAAAGGGGACCGGAAAAAGGATCCGTGTTGAGGGAAGAATGAACGGGGCCGTGTATTGTGAGATTTTAAGCCAAAACCTCCTTCCATCAGTGAGAGCCTTGAAGATGAAACGTGACAATGATCCCAAACACACCGCTCGGGCAACGAAGGAGTGGCTCCGTACAAAGCATTTCAAGGTCCTGGAGTGGCCTAGCCAATGTCCAGACCTCAACCCCATAGAAAATTTGTGGAGTCCGTGTTGGCCAGCGACAGCGACTGCTCTAGAGGAGATCTGCATGGAGTAATGGGCCAAAACACCAGCTACCGTGTGTGCAAACCTGCTGAAGACTTACAGGAAACGTTTGACCTCTGTCATTGCCAACAAACGTTATGTTACAAAGTATAGAGTTGAACTTTTGTTATTGAACAAATATTTATTTTCCACCATAATTTACAAATAAATTCTTTAAAAATCCTACAATGTGATTTCCTGGATTTTTTTTTTCATTTTGTCTCTCATTGTTAATGTGTACCTATGATGAAAATTACAGACCTCTCTCATCATTCTAAGTAGGAGAACTTGCACAATCAGTGGCTGACTAAATACTTTTTGGCCCCACTGTAAGAACAAACCTCATTGGTTCTTCCAAAAGCTCAAACGTGCTGCGTGACACGAGAATAAATCTCATCGACCAGGCAGAACAGACAGTCCATTGGGCGGCCAGGGCAGAGACTTCTCCTTGGGTGGCCTGAGCGGAACCTGCCATTCAGGAGAACAGTGCGGAACCGGAACCGACACCGGCTCAGGAACAGAAACCAAAGACCACCAAAGTCGTGTCCAACCGGACCACCGGACTTGAGATCCACGAACCAGACTCAAACATGCTACGTAACGCGAGTATGAACCTCATTGGTTTTCACAAGTCAAGTGAACATGCTTGAGCTTCCCTTTATCATATCTGATATGTTTGTATGTTGTTTATATGTGAATAAAAGGCTAAATTCTGTCTGAATGATATAAAGCAACCGAGCCTCTTGAGAAAATTTGGATTAAAACGTTCAATTAGTTTTATCTCTTGATTTTTTTAAAGCATTAAAGTTGTAGTTACATGGACTGTAAAGGGACTGACAGAAATCTCTCAGATTTCATTTAAAATATCGGTACTTTCCTTCCGGACCCCACGATGGTTTAGGCTACCCCTAAATACGCCCTAAACCTACCCGTCACTGGGGTTAAGACCAATCAGGGATGACTAATTGTGTATGAAGATGATCGAAAGTCTTACGGGTCTGGAACGACATTTGGGTGAGTAATTAATGACAGAATTTAAATTTTTGGGTGAACAAATCATTTAATGTTGAGACGCTCACATGTCAGTATATCCAATAACTAATGAATACATAATAAATCCAAGAATAAATCTTTAACTAGAAAATCTTTACGCAGATTTTTCGCAGAAATAAATCTCTATTTTGCATCCGCCGCTCGCGTGTCTTTTACTTTGGTGAGCGTTTCCTACCGGAAACACGTCACGCCCCGAATGAGCAGCAGGACCCCGAGAAGCAGCAATGGTGGATTGTGTTTTTCTCCATGGTAATGTAACTGCAGAGAGCTTTGATAGCGAGATGAGCTCCGCGGGGATGTTCCAGACGCAGATCTCCGCGATCATGAAGGCGGCCGCGGTGGAGATCAGTCAGTTGCTGGAGGAAGAGGCTGCAGCTCTTCATCAGGAGATCCGGAGGAGGAACCAGGAGATCCAGGGACTGAAGACTGAACTACTGAGAGTCACTGCAGAGAGATGCTCTGTCGGCGTACAGGTGGAGCTCATGGACACGAGTGAGTCTGAGCTGCTGACTTATATCAAAAAACATCATACTGTGTGTGTTCGTTCGTGTGTGTGTGTGTGTGTGTGTGTGAGAGAGAGAGAGAGAGAGAGAGAGAGAGTATGTGTTTGGTGGGGTCTATATATATATATATATATATATATAGTATCACATTTAAAAAAAACTGGTGATGTTTATTATTTATGAATTATATATTTATATTATTTATGTTTTTTCGTTATCCTGTTTAGGCCATTGCACACCAAGTCCGAAATTTGCATCCGAAATTTTCGCACGTTAAAAAAAGAAATCGACCTCACGTTATGTCAAACACGCTTTTTTTTTTTAATTGAAATAATTATACATTACAGTAAATAAAAAAATACAACAAATAATAATACAATAAAAAACAAACAAAGAAACCGGTATGAGATCATGAAGTAAATAACATAAAAGCTTCACATAAAGACCTCGTACGTTTTGCTTTACTATTTTTTAACCCAAGAAGTAACTCACAATAATTTTTCATTTCTATCTCAAATTAAAAAAAAATTTGGTTTCCCTTTAGCCCATTTTTGCTTGTGTATATGATATTTCCCCATAATCAAACAGAGGTTAACAACAAAGGCCACATTTGGAGATAAACTTTGTCTATTAAAATAAAAAAAAGACATCTTTTTCAGAAAAGAAAAATTTCATTCCTAACCATTTACAAAGAAAACATTCCATATCCACCCAAAACATTTTGCTATAAATGCAATTAAAAAATAAGTGGACAACATTTTCTTTCTCCATCCCACAGAAATCACTTAACATCTACATCAGTGCGAAACCTTAGAAAAAGAGTTTTTACTGGGTACACCAGATGAAGTATTTTAAAATGCACTTCTCTTACCTTATTTGTTATGCAATATTTTTTTGGCAGCAATCATGCATATTTCCAGTCAATGCAATCAACCTTAGAATACCAGTATGTTTTAGAAGATATCGGGCTGTATTCAGTTAGTAACTTCCTAATAAAGTAATTGTTCCATCTTCTTTCAGTAATAGTAACTCCATTAATTACAACATCAGGTCTGAGATTCAAAATCTCGTTATTCACATTTCCCTTAAACAGACACTTTAAACCAGATGGTAAAGCATCAAACACTATACAATATTCTTTTGGTATTATTGGAATATTGTATCTTTGAAGAAACTCTGCATAGGTATACAGGTGCCCATTTTCATTGAATAACTGTTTGACAAAAATGATGCCATTATCAACCCATTTTTGAAAAAAAAAAAAGTTTTATGCTTAAAGGTTATATACCTGTTATTCCAAATAATACATTTGTTTGGAGAAAAATTAAGTTTATAGATAAGCAGCCATGAGAGAAGCACCTGCCTGTGAAAATTACTTAATCTAACGGGAATCTTACTGATTTCGAAGTTGCATTTCAACAGAAAAGCAAGCCCACCCATCTTTTCAAAAATTAGATTAGGGATTAAATACCAAATTTTATTTTTATATTGAAAGTAATGCTTGATCCATCTATTTTTTAAAATTGAATTTGAGGTGCTGAAGTCAAGCACATTCAAACCTCCATCACCAAATGAATTAGTTAAAGTATCTTTTTTTAAGTAGTGGGATCTATTTCTCCAGATGAAATTGAAAAGATTTGTATGATGTTATTCGGGACTTCTAGTGAAATAGCAGGATAGAGTAGACGAGATAAACATTCAGTTTTTGATAAAAGAATTATATTATTTAATGACAAATCTCTCATTAACCATAAATTAAATCTATTTTTAACTGTTATGTCAAACACGCTTGCACACCGCCTCCGAAACTTTCGTGCGTCATAAAAAAATTCGGATCGGGTTCGATTTTTTTTTTTTTTTTGCGTTTTTCACATCCACGGCCAGCATTTTGAGAGGTTTTTTTGACAATTCATTGCTGACTGGAGCTCGTTCTGCACATCATTGCACATATGCGGAGTGCTTTCAGTTTCCGTTTTCAATTCGATCAAGTGTAAATGTTTTCTTCTCTCGATTGGATTGTGAAAGGAATAATCTCCCCTTTCAATCAGATTGAAATTTCGGATCGATTAAAATGTGTGATTGAGCAGCCAATTCGATAACTAATGTATTATTTGGGTACAATATAACAGCCTATCCTACTGCGCGCACGTGTGTGTGTGTGTCTCCATACCTTCGACATGCTGCCAGTCTCTGATCAGAATCGATTGGTTCACGGAAATTGGTGGTCTTGTTTCTTAAATGCGGATCCAGCATCAAACTTTTCCACTGACATTCTGAAGTCAATTTTTTAATCGCAACTCCTTGATAAGGAGGTGCTTCCTCTCGGCGCAATTTCACGATTGGATGGACGCAAACGCAATATTTTCTATTTCTCTTTTCAATAAGAGAGAGGGCAACAAAATCATCCTCACTGCTTGACGAATTCATTTTGTATTTAATTTGGTTTAATAAATACGCATCGGACTCGGTGTGCAAGGTTTCTGTGCGTAACGAATTTATAGGCTGACGAACACGGAAAAAACGCATACCAAAATTTCGTACGCAGTGTGCAACCACACTCGTTCCCCTGCTGCAGACTTCACATTCCCACGCCCCCCTCGCCACAACTTCCTTCTGATATATCCGTTCTCTGTTTGCGAACAATAAACTTCACTAGTTTTCAAAAAAATATTTCAGTTCTAATAATTATCAAACTATTTTTCCATCTAGTAAATTGGTTTATTAGCCTAATTATTGTAGCTGCTTAATGTATTAGCATGAAATTCAACTAAAACTGACATTCATACAGATTTTAGACTAGGAACAATTTGTTTGTAGAATTTGAATTAAAACGTCATATTGACACGTGACTTCTCGACAGGTGTAACCGCTCATTCGCGGGAAGCTCAGACTGATCATCGCAGCCAGGAAAAGGTCGTTGTGAAGAATCTCTCAGAGGAGAAACCTCACTTTACACATGCGGCGGATGTGAATGCACAACTTTTGAAACAAGAAGAGTCTGTACCGCCGCTGAAGGAACCGGAGGAAGAGGAGCTCAGCGGACTGGAGTTTGAGATGAAGATCGAACAGGTGGAAGAACTTGTGGATCAGACACTGGGTCAAGTTCAGGAAAAGCAGAAGTGTAAAGGACAAAACCACTGCCATGACGGAAACTCTCGTTTATGGTGTTCCGGGAAAGTGTTTGACCATCCGGAAAATCTTGTGGAGTCGGAACAACATTCCCAGAGTTTTACAGATCCATATGGGATGGAGGATCCCACGACCACGTCAACTCAGTCCGGTTTATTGGCTGTTCTGCAGAACGAGAGCTTTGGCGTTGCAGACATTGAGTATGACTTGAATCTTCAGGATTCCCATAGAAGCTCGCCCAGCACAAGCGAGTCTGAATCGACGCCGTTCAACACACTCCCATCCTCACATTCAAGCTCGTGTTTGCCCAAAACACTCCCAAGGAGTCTGAATGCCGGCAAGCACACAGAACCCAAACCCTTCCGATGTGACGAGTGCGGGAAAGGCTTCCCCCAGAGGGGGCGGCTCGTACAACACAAACTAGTGCACTCGAAAGAAAAACCCTTCAGGTGTGAGGAGTGCGGGATACGCTTCACACAGAAGAATCGGCTTTTAACACACAAAAAACAAGTGCACACAAACGAAAGACCCTTCAGATGTGACGAGTGCGGGAAAGGCTTCCCACAGAGGGCTCGGCTGTTGACACACAAAAAACGAGTGCACACAAACGAAAGACCCTTCCGATGCGAGGAGTGCGGGAAAGGGTTCGTACTCAGGGGGCGGCTGTTAACACACAAACTAGTGCACTCGAAAGAAAAACCCTTCAGATGTGAGGAGTGCGGGAGAAGCTTCACAGAAAGGAAGCGGCTGTTAACACACGGACTAGTGCACACGGGCGAGAAACCCTTCCGCTGTCAGGTGTGCGGCAATACCTTCTCCAGACAGGACAGCTGTCTCAGACACATGCGCTTGCACAGAAGACAGAGATGATGAATGGGGACACAACCACACAAAGTGAGATTTCTTAGAACTGTAACTTTGTTGATATTAGCTTCTGTTGCATAACGACGAGGCCGAGGGCCGTAAGAGAATGGTACCGAAACACGGTGCCAATAGGGAACAGGTTCCAACGTAAACGGTAGTAACCAGACCGAATAAGAATGGAAATTTCGGTGCCTGATTTCGGTGCCTGAGTCTCCCTTTTCCACCAAGGCAGAGCTGGTGCTGGTTCGGAGCCTAGTTTCAAATTGGTTCTTTGTTTTTCGACCACCAAAGCACCAGCTCCGAACCAGTAAAAGTGGTTCTTAAAGGAGAACTCTGGTGCAAAATGAACCTTTGGTCTAATATAGCATCGGTACCTAGTCAACCGTTCTCTGAGATTTGTTTTCATGATAATCGAATGTAAAGAGTTTTATCTCTAAAAACTGTACTGGGGGCATTTACTAAGTAAAAAGAAATCGCTAGCAAACAGTAGGCGCAAAGGAGCGCTTCCTGGATTTCAAAGTTTGGTTAAAATAGAGGTACTCTTTGGATGGGAAACTGAATATGACGAAAAAGCAAGAGGACTCCAAGGCACTCTCAAGTAGAAAAGTTAAAAAGCCTTTATTACTATGGCTTGGTCAAATCAACCATCTAAAAAACTCCAACGCGTTTCGGCTACATGCCTTCTTCTGGGAGTTAGAAATCGCTAGTTTATTCCACTAACAAGGCTCAAAATAGCCCCACAACAACGCAGTAACATTATGAGGGTCCCTGCATGCAAAACGAAGCATTGAGAACTGTGTAAGTGTACAGACCGATACTTTATAAAGACAGGTCACGTCGTGTATACAGACATCTTAGAAAATGGTCTGGATAAGTTGATCCCCGAACCGGTTACCGTGACCAACAAGACAAATAGAAACTTGTGACAGCCATTTTTTTAAACAGCAGCTAATCGTGCCAATAGCAGCTCGATTGTAATCTCCATTAACGCAAGTTTTGGCAGGCTGGATTCGCTGTGTGATTCGGAAAGCCATGAGCATAAATAGTAACGCAACAACCGCCATTGTTGATGGAAGGCTTGTTCGCAATGCATCGGAGCGGCGTGGAATGATCGGAGCGGCGGGAGTGTTTGGAGAGTTTACGACTCCTGCTTTTGAATCGAATCTTTTTCGAATGTTTTTTTCGAATCGCTCTCGTAGTTCGAGATACACAGTGCCGAACCATCTCGAACAAGCCTGGTGTGTTTGTATACAGTGACGTAAGATCTGGCTCTGTGATGGCTCTCTAGCCTGTGGAAAGGCAAACCGGTTCGTTAACAGCTCGTCAGTCGAACCAACTCCGAACCAGCACTAGCTCTGAACCAGCACCTGGTTCTTGTTGGTGGAAAAGGAGTATCTGTGTCATGAGGCGCACACACGCAAAGCCGTACGCGCACTATACGGTTTGGGAACGAAATTCCAAACGAAATACCAAACTCGCGCCAGGCTAAGTGCTGCATAACTAGTATGACCAGATAACTTGCATGACTGGTTCAAACAGACAAAACATGGCAACCAGTAGCCATGTCGATATTATGTAAATGTGAATTTTTAATATTTTTATTGATTTATTTATTATTACCATATGTTACTTGTATTGATATTGTTTAAAGATTTGAGTTAATATTGTGTCCAGTTTGGAAATAAAGGGGTATTATAAAGGGGTAAATAAAGGGGTATTATTTTTTGATAAAGTGTGTGCGGTTTCGTTTTCAGTACCATTTCAAGAGCTAAAAAGTACCGAGTAGGTACTGCTATCGGATAAAACCCAACCGATACCCAACCCTACTGATGAGCGTCACCTGCGCGACGCGTCGGTCTCATCTCTCAGGGAGGAGCAGAAGCATAAAAGGAGGAGTGACGACAGTGAAGGAAGAGAGAGGACAGGCCTGCATTTATGTTTCTGTTTCATCATGTGGGGTAGGCAGTTGTCCGTGAGGAGCTGCCATCTCCATCTTTTTTGTATTTGTTTATTTTATTATTAAAGTGTGTGTTAAACGTTCGCCAGTTCCCGCCTCCTCCTTCCCATTAAAACAAACTGTGTTACAGGCCTGTTTTACACATCTTACACATTTATTATGCAACATCTCTCTTACCATGAAAATACTACTTCATGATGAACAAGTTTGTAACAATCCCGATTCCCCAGGGTTATTATAGTTAACTAAACCATAAAACAACTTTTGTTCCTTGAAATGAAAGAAGCTTTAACTTAAATAAAATATTTTTTAATAAAAAAAGTATTTCGGCTAGTGAACAAACCCCGCTCGACAGTATCATGTCCAATAAATAATGAATAAATAAGAAATGTTTAAACTACGGTACAACAGTATTTCAAATTGTATTTAAATAAATGTTTAAATAAAATAAAACTTAATATGGAGAAAATCGTATACAGAAATGGCTTCATAGTCTTTTCTTTAGATTTTTAACTACATATTTTTTCCGCCTGTTTTGTTCAATAAAAGTATTAATGGGGTGAAAAGACTGTATGTGACTGTAGTATCTTCATTGCGCCTTTTCGCAGAAATAAATCTCTATTTTGCATCCGCCGCTCGCGTGTCTTTTACTTTGGTGAGCGTTTCCTACCGGAAACACGTCACGCCCCGAATGAGAAGCAGCAATGGTGGATTGTGTTTTTCTCCATGGTAATGTAACTGCAGAGAGCTTTGATAGCGAGATGAGCTCCGCGGGGATGTTCCAGACGCAGATCTCCGCGATCATGAAGGCGGCCGCGGTGGAGATCAGTCAGTTGCTGGAGGAAGAGGCTGCAGCTCTTCATCAGGAGATCCGGAGGAGGAACCAGGAGATCCAGGGACTGAAGACTGAACTACTGAGAGTCACTGCAGAGAGATGCTCTGTCGGCGTACAGGTGGAGCTCATGGACACGAGTGAGTCTGAGCTGCTGACTTATATCAAAAAACATCATACTGTGTGTGTGTGTGTGTGTGTGTGTGTGTGTGTGTGTGTTTGTGTGTGTGTGTGTGTGTGTGAGAGAGAGAGAGAGAGAGAGAGAGAAAAGCAAGCGTGTGTGTTAGAGAGGGGGGGGGGGTCTTTAAATATAATAAAAACAATTCAATGCTGATATATATATATATATATATATACACACACATCATATTTCTATAATATTAGTTTTTACATAAATATAAAATCACCATTATATCATATATGGTGAATAGAATCGCCACAACAGCAATCATCTTCAAATACAGTAGTCAACATTTGAAGTGGATCAAAAAGGTTTATGAAAATCGTCCGGGGTATTGTTCAAAATTCAAGTATAACTTTGATAAAAGGTTTTTATCCACTTCAAATGTTGACTACTGTATATTACCATATTTATGTTTATGGTGTTTATGGTTTACCATATATATATATATATATATATATATATATATATATATATATATAGTGACCTTTTTTGTTAAAAAAAACTAATATTATAGAAATATAATAATAATACAATTTAATGAAATGTTTTTAATATAGAAAATATATTTTAAATATAATGAAATATTATTAAAAAATAATTAGTATAACATTTGCAATATGAATATATTTTAAAATGATTAAAATTGAATTATTTTTTGAAAACTGGTAATATATTATTTATGCTAAAATATTTTTCAATAAAATATTGTTCTTAAAATGTTTAAAATTTTCTCTAATTATTTATTACACATTTTATACTTATGTATTGTTGGAGCTGCTGTTACTTTCACTGTTCGTATTATTGATCGTATTTTGACTTCAATTTAATAGTACAGTAAATATTTAGAGCTCCTCCAGCAAAGCTCAACCAGTCAAGAGCAGTGAGTGATTTTCGCTGTCTTTCATCGTTACATTAACATTGAAGAAAAAGACAGCAGCAGCGATATTAGGCTGCTGTCACTTTAAGAGCTTCACGTATCCAAGGAGAGCAAGTCGCCTACATCCGACTATGCCTTCCTCCTGTGAACCACCTTGAACTTAAACGGCTGTAAAGCTAAAAACCAACTGGTGATCCACATGTTGGAGCCAATAGAGGGGCGAATGATTCGAATAGACATTCCCATCCCAGGAGGAAATAATGGAGGGTGAGGACGGCCAAACGCTCTTTTCCAATGATGCTGTATCTGGTCTCACTGTTTAAGAGTACTTTCGACTCAGATTCAGCTCCTCCGACCTCCTGCGACAGGACTGCACCCCAGCCCCATATCTGACGCGTCTGTCTGCAACAGAAAATGGAGATCAAAGTTAGGAGAGCGTAAGAGCGGGCCGCCAGTGTGCCGGCCTTTACTTTGGTTATGGCTTGTTGGCACAGATCTGTCCTCTGGACCGGTTCTGGTGCTTCCTTATTTAGTGAGATCAGTCAGCGGGCTGGTGAGCCGAATAATTAGGAATAAATATCTACTATAATATCTACCAGCCCCAGTAACTGTCTCACCTCCTTTTTGGTCTTGGGACTTCAGCAATTTTATCAGTTATCATCTTATCAATTTGGGGACGCACCTGCCCATGTCCCAAGTGAAAGCCCATATACTGTGCTCCACACCTCGCCCAAATGCCCACTTTCGCTGTGAGTCCAGCTATCTGAGGACAGGGCGCTGATGTTCCAGATGCCAATCATGACTTTATATGATAATGTTGTCAAGGAAGGCAGTGGCATCCGATTTTTGTCCATGAGATGGTGAAAGGTGGCGGGAGCCCCAAACAACCTAACGGAAGAGTAATAAATTAGTGTAATCCGAATGGTGTTGTGAAGGCTATATTTCTTTGGGTAATGGCGATAAGGGGATCTGCCAGTACCCTTTTGTCAAATCCAGTGCCTAACCTAACTGATCAATCAGCTCATCAACTTGGGCCGCCCCTCCCATGGGCGGCAGTGGCTCAGTGGTTCATGTTGGTCGTCTATGAACCAAAAGGTTGGTGGTTCAATCCCCGGTTCCACCTGACCAAGTGTCGTGGTGTCCATGAGCAAGACACCTAAACCCAGCTGCTCCTGACGAGCTGGATGGCGTCTTGTATGGCTGACACCGCCGTCGGTGTGTGAATGAAATTTGACACCGCATTCCCCCTTCTATTGTACCAAAGCTATCGGGCTCGCCCAGTCGCTATGCGATTCTTATATTACTCTAAGCTCTAGCGTGGTCTTTATTTCGTCCTTTACCACTTTTTTCTTGTGTTCAGGTAAAGGATAGGGATGGCTGTGTGCCACTTTCCCCGGGCATTGTTTTGACATGGTGCTGTATGAGGTCTGTGTGACTGGGCAGGGGTAAAAACATCGGCAAAATCTGCTTGCAACTTTGCTAAATCAGAGATCTGCAGCGGCGAGAATTGATCTCCCCGGATCTCCCCAGAGTGGGTTTGACAGCTGCTGCTGGTCCGAGGTTTTCCTCTGTTGGAACGGCTGTTGTTAACTCAACCAATCTCACCTCATTCCAGTCTTTTAAAAGATTGAGATGATGCATTTGATATGAATCACCTGTCTGTTGGTCTTACCTCATGATCGAGATCCCCAACACAGAAGTTCCTTGCCTTAGGACTTAGATCTAGATGCTGTAGCGTTCCTTTGTTGTACAGCCGACTTTGTCTGTCTTGTGCTGTCCTGTCCTGAGAGTGTGGAGTTTTGCTCAGAGCTCCATGACATACTGAATTTCACTACGGCTGTTTGAAGGCCTCTCTTCCCAAGCCTCTTTAAAGCCAAGCCCACCAAGCCATCGGGTAGTGTAGGGCTGTTTTTAAGCATTGGCCGACTTGTGTTCTGAACCGTTGACTCTAGTCAGGTGTTGTTGTCCTAAAGGTCTGCTGCTGTCCCCCAGCTACACTGAGCGGAAGCGCTGACAATGCTATTCAGGGGAGCGACCGACCCGTTGATGGATGACTCGCTTTAGATCGTCATAGGCCAGGAGGTTCGCTACAGGTACCTGATGCTCTGCCTCCTGTGCCTCTCCGGACAGCAATGGGACCAGGCGTACCGGCCCTCCTTATCCCGCTCGTCTTCACACTCGTTCCCCTGCTGCAGGACTTCACATTCCCACGCCCCCCTCGCCACAACGTCCTTCTGATATATCCGTTCTGTTCTCTGTTTGCGAAAAATAAACATCACCAGTTTTTAAAAATATTTTGAGTTATAATGAAGCTATTTTTGCTCCAAGTAATATGTTTCATTAGCCTAATGATTGTTGCAGCTTGGTGTATTAATGGGAAATTAAACTAATACTTAAAACTAGACTTGGAACTGTTTGTTTTGTTTTAGAATTTGAATTATAACGTCTTATTGACACGTGACTTCTCGACAGGTGTAACCGCTCATTCGCGGGAAGCTCAGACTGATCATCGCAGCCAGGAAAAGGTCGTTGTGAAGAATCTCTCAGAGGAGAAACCTCACTTTACACATGCGGCGGATGTGAATGCACAACTTTTGAAACAAGAAGAGTCTGTACCGCCGCTGAAGGAACCGGAGGAAGAGGAGCTCAGCGGACTGGAGTTTGAGATGAAGATCGAACAGGTGGAAGAACTTGTGGATCAGACACTGGGTCAAGTTCAGGAAAAGCAGAAGTGTAAAGGACAAAACCACTGCCATGACGGAAACTCTCGTTTATGGTGTTCCGGGAAAGTGTTTGACCATCCGGAAAATCTTGTGGAGTCGGAACAACATTCCCAGAGTTTTACAGATCCATATGGGATGGAGGATCCGACGACCACGTCAACTCAGTCCGGTTTATTGGCTGTTCTGCAGAACGAGAGCTTTGGTTTTGTAGACATTGAGTATGACTTGAATCTTCAGGATTCCCACAGAAGCTCGCCCAGCACAAGCGAGTCTGAATCGACACCGTTCAACACACTCCCATCCTCACATTCAAGCTCGTGTTTGCCCAAAACGCTCCCACAGAGTCTGAATGCCGGCAAGCACACAGAACCCAAACCCTTCCGATGTGACGAGTGCGGGAAAGGCTTCCCACAGAGGGGGCGGCTCGTAAAACACAAACTAGTGCACTCGAAAGAAAAACCCTTCCGATGTGACGAGTGCGGGAAACACTTCCCACAGAGGACTCGGCTGTTAACACACAAACTAGTGCACTCGAAAGTAAAACCCTTCAGATGTGAGGAGTGCGGGAAAGGCTTCACACAGAAGAAGCGGCTGTTAACACACGGACTAGTGCACACGGGCGAGAAACCCTTCCGCTGTCAGGTGTGCGGTAAAACCTTCTCCAGACAGGACAGCTGTCTCAGACACGTGCGCTTGCACAGCAGACAGAGATGATGAATGGGGACACAACCACTCAAAGTGAGATTTCTTAGAACTGTAACTTTGTTGATATTAGCTTCTGTTGCATAACGTCATTAACGCCTTATGGCGATCAGGACGAGTGCTGTGAGAGAATGGTGCGAGGCCAGTGGCTTGATTGCTGATGAGTAGGGTTGGGTATCGAAACGCGGTGCCAATAGGGAACCGGTTCCAATGTAAACGGTAGTAACCAGACCGAATAAGAACAAAAGTCTTTGTGTCATGAGGCACACACACGCAAAGTTTCTCGCTCTCTCCTCTCCCTCTCTGCCATGTGCGCACTATACTCGGGAGATTTTAACTAATTCGGGAGATTTTAACTAATTCGTGAAATTTTAACTAATTCGGAGATTTTAACTAATTTGCGGGCGTCAGGGAGCCGTTATCAATATGGTCTCCCGGGACGTCTGCTGATAGCAAGGGGATTATTGAAAATGCCGAAGACAAAACGCTCCAAGGTTTGTCTGCATTTCACGTGTAAAATTACGCATCAGAACGTCCTCTAGGTGTGCCGATTGTCTGAAGCCCATATAGATTCACGCCAATCCATTGGGTGATGGCGCGGGCGCCGCCTTGACGCTCTACGTCGTCATATTATATTAGCATGCGCATCATCTGCTCCTCAGATTTCTCTGCCGAAAAAGGAAGCTTGTCGGCAGCGCGAGGAGTTTTGGCAGCGAACACAGCATCTCGTTCCCTATAGAGAACATGGGTTACACCAGTAACCAGAGACGTTCTCTTTCACAGGTTTACTCAAAGCTGTGTAGCTAAGTGGAAACGAAATACCAATCTCGCGCCAGGCTAAGTGCTGCATAACTAGTACGACCAGATAACTTGCATGACTGGTTCAAACAGACAAAACATGGCAACCAGTAGCCATGTCGTATTATATAAATGTGAATTTTCAATTTTTTTTATTGGTTTATTTATTATTACCATATGTTACTTGTATTTATATTGTTTAAAGATTTAAGTTAATATTGTGTCCAGTTTGGGCCTGTAAATAAAGGGGTATTATTTTTTGATAAAGTGTGTGCGGTTTCGTTTTCAGTACCATTTCAAGAGCTAAAAAGTACAGAGTAGGTACTGCTATCGGATAAAACCCAACCCTACTGATGAGCGACGCGACGGCCTCGTATCTCTCAGGGAGGAGCAGAAGCATAAAAGGAGGAGCGACGACAGTGAAGGAAGAGAGAGGACAGGCCTGCATTTCTGTTTCATCATGTGGGGTAGGCAGTTGTCTGTGAGGAGCTGCTATCTCCATCTTTTTTGTATTTGTTTATTTTATTATTAAAGTGTGTGTTAAACGTTCGCCGGTTCCCGCCTCCTCCTTCCTATTAAAACAAACTGTGTTACAGGCCTGTTTTACACATCTTACACATTTATTATGCAACGTTTCTCTCCTGCCATGAAAATACTATTTCATGATGAACAAGTTTGTAACAATCCCAATTCCCCAGGGTTATTATAGTTAACTAAACCATAAAACAACTTTTGTTACTTTAAATGAAAGAAGCTTTAATTTAAATTTTAAAAAAAATTAATAAAAAAAGGATTTTGGCTACCTCGCACGACAGTATCATGTCCAATAACTAATGAATAAATAAGAAATAAGAAATGTTTAAACTACAGTACAACAGTATGTCAAATTGTATTTAAATAAATGACGTTTCAATAAAATAAACTTAATATAGAGAAAATCATACAGAAATGGCTTCATGTAAGTCTTAGATTTTGAATTACATATTTTTTCCGCCTGTTTTCTTCAATAAAAGTATTAATGGGGTGAAAAGACTGTATGTGACTGTAGTATCTTCATTGCGCCTTTTCGCAGAAATAAATCTCTATTTTGCATCCGCCGCTCGCGTGTCTTTTACTTTGGTGAGCGTTTCCTACCGGAAACACGTCACGCCCCGAATGAGAAGCAGCAATGGTGGATTGTGTTTTTCTCCATGGTAATGTAACTGCAGAGAGCTTTGATAGCGAGATGAGCTCCGCGGGGATGTTCCAGACGCAGATCTCCGCGATCATGAAGGCGGCCGCGGTGGAGATCAGTCAGTTGCTGGAGGAAGAGGCTGCAGCTCTTCATCAGGAGATCCGGAGGAGGAACCAGGAGATCCAGGGACTGAAGACTGAACTACTGAGAGTCACTGCAGAGAGATGCTCTGTCGGCGTACAGGTGGAGCTCATGGACACGAGTGAGTCTGAGCTGCTGACTTATATCATATGAAAAACTATCATACTGGTTGTGTGTGAGTGAGTGAGAGGGAGAGAGAGAGAGAGAGAAAGAGGGAAGGGGGCTCTTTATATATAAATATAGCGTAATAAACAAATCTTCAAATACAGTAACGTTACTCAACATTTGAAGTGGATCAAAAAGGTTCATGAAAATCGTCCTATGACAAGAATGGGTGTTGTTCAAAATTCATGTATAACTTTGATGAAAGGTTTTTATCCACTTGAAATGTTGACTTCTGTATATTACCATATAATTATATTGACTTAAAATGAAATATAATGTAACGAATTATAATGAAATGGTAGTAAAAAAAATAGTATAACATTTGTAATATGAATATATTAAAAAAATATTAAAATTGAATTATTTTTTGAAAACTGGTAAGTTATTATGTTAAAATATTTTTCAATAAAATATTGTTCTAAAAATGTTTAAAATTTTCTCTAACTATTTGTTCAGTTGTAGAATTTGAATTATAACATCATATTGACACATGACTTCTCGACAGGTGTAACCGCTCATTCGCGGGAAGCTCAGACTGATCATCGCAGCCAGGAAAAGGTCGTTGTGAAGAATCTCTCAGAGGAGAAACCTCACTTTACACATGCGGCGGATGTGAATGGACAACTTTTGAAACAAGAAGAGTCTGTACCGCCGCTGAAGGAACCGGAGGAAGAGGAGCTCAGCGGACTGGAGTTTGAGATGAAGATCGAACAGGTGGAAGAACTTGTGGATCAGACACTGGGTCAAGTTCAGGAAAAGCAGAAGTGTAAAGGACAAAACCACTGCCATGACGGAAACTCTCGTTTATGGTGTTCCAGGAAAGTGTTTGACCATCCGGAAAATCTTGTGGAGTCGGAACAACATTCCCAGAGTTTTACAGATCCATATGGGATGGAGGATCCCACGACCACGTCAACTCAGTCCGGTTTATTGGCTGTTCTGCAGAACGAGAGCTTTGGCGTTGCAGACATTGAGTATGACTTGAATCTTCATGATTCCCACAGACACTCGCCCACAACGAGCTCTTCTGACTCGACGCCGTTCAACACACTCCCATCCTCACATTCAAGCTCGTGTTTGCCCAAAACACTCCCAAGGAGTCTGAATGCCGGCAAGCATATAGGACCCAAACCCTTCCGATGTGACGAGTGCGGGAAAGGCTTTACACAAAGGACTCGGCTGTTAACACACAGACTAGTTCACACAGGTGAGAAACCCTTCAGATGTGAGGAGTGCGGGAAAGGCTTCACACAGAGGACCCGTCTTTTAACACACAGACTAGTGCACACGGGCGAGAAACCCTTCAGATGTCATTTTTGCGGTAAGACTTTCTCCAGACAGGACAACTGTCTCAGACACGTGCGTTTGCACAGCGGACAGAGATGATGAACTTGGACACGATCGCACACTCACACAAGGTTTTACATATCGTGTCTCAAAGTGAGATTTCTTAGAATTGTAACTGTGTCGATATTATCTTTAGTTGCATTTCTGCATTAAGGCCTGTTACACACATCTTACACTGTTATTATGCAACTACTCCCTTGCCATGAAATACGTAATGTTTAATGATGATCAAGTTTGTAACAATACCCCGGGTTATTATACAGTAGTTAAACTTGACCATAAAACAACTTTCGGTACTCAGTCCCTCAGCAAAAATGAAATGATACTGAAACCACACCAGTAGGTGGCGGCAAAGTTTTAGTTTAACGAGTGAAGCCTTGTGTATACTCGACGCGTCCGCAAGAGCGAGAAGGGCGCGTGGAAAAAATGACATCATAGCTGTGGGCGGTCGTGCGCGTTGGGCGCGCAAAACCCCATATCGCCTGACGGTGTGCACGGCACTTTTTATAACATTGCGCATGCCGCTGCATCCGAAGAGAGGTGCGCGCAGTCGTGCGGACACGTCCAGTATACACAAGGCTTGAGTCACTGAATTATTCACTCATCCGATTCATTCAGGCACAAAGCAGAAGTGAGTCGACAAATCATTTCGTTCAAAAACGCAGACTCATTCGGTGACGAACTACTGTGCTGTTCTGAGACGTGCAATGGCTCTAAAGTTTAGAACTACTTTCATTGGAAAAATAGAGGACAAAAGATCATATTGACAATATTGTGTCTAAAATCTAACTCACTAAATAGCCTAATAACTTATCGTTTATTGAATTTTTGTTGGCCGATAAAATCATTATCGCATTTGCAAACGTGCTGATATACGGGAAAAAGGGACGGTGCAAAAAACGGGACTTTTTTGCACCATATCTTTTTGGAATTATTTTTTTATTAATTTTGATAGCATTTTTGCTCCAAGTTACATTATTTAATGGACCTCGGATAACATGAACTAACAATGAACACTTGTGTTTTTATTAACTAATGTGAACAAAGGTTTATAAATACTGTAACAGATGCATTGCTCATTGTTAATGTTAATTAAAGCATTAAGTAAACTTAACTAATGTGGCCTTATTGTAAAGTGTTACCAAATTAAAAAAAAAAAAATATATATATATATATATAATAAAAAACTTAAACAAGCAGAAAATATAAAAATACAAACTAAATCAAAATACGATAATCATAGTATAATAAAATTTGGAAACTTTCCCGGCTCAAGTTTTTTATTTTGTTAATATTAGTTCTGGTGAAAGCCAAAATATTACATTTCATGGCTGAGTAATCCACTGTTCTGTAGAGATATGGGATCCTCATTGCATGTCCAAATTGTTGAATATAAGCCATTTCAATGGTTGACCACTAAAAGAGTTGATTTGCATACAGCCATTACTCATTACATTTAAAAGGCAATGTCTAAAGAATAAAATCATGTTGAAACTAGAAATGTATTTTGTTTTGTCCTATAAAAACAATTGAATAGAACATTCCTGTCCAGTGCCAAAAATCCACTGAAATGGTCATGTTGTGGCACATTAGTTGTATTACTTGCTTTCAGAAGTTTGTACATAAAAATCTATATTTTAATTAGTCAGAGATATTTGTAAGAAGGGATATTATTGATTTTAACAGCTTCTGAAGCTAGCAATGTTTGAAACGAATGTCACCTTTTAGGAAAGGGTTTGCTTTCCCAACACATATTCCTGGTATTGGCATCAATAAACCATTGAAAATGGGTAAATTCAACAATTTGGACTTGAAGCTGAATTGAGATCGACATATCTGTGGGATTGAACCGTATTGGGCCTTAAACTTTAAGATACCAAAAGGGAAGTTTATTAAGAACCAGAATGTAAAAATCAAACTGAGATATCTTTAATACTTCTTGAGTTAAAGGCATGCAAACTTTGGAAAAAGAGCTTTTATGGCACTTGGACAGGAATTTTCAATGCAATTGTTTTTATAGGGGGAAACAATGCATTTCTAGTTTCAACATTATTTGTTCTTCTGATATTCCACTTAAAAAGAAAAAAAGCAACAGCTGTATGAAAAGTGACCCAAATCTGTTTTTTGACCTTGGAAATGGCCATGCACAATTGAACAATTTACTCTTGGAGCCACATTGAGATCCCCATATCTCTGAAACTGGACCATATCGGGCCTTAAAACTGAAGATGTCAAAAGAAAAGTTTGTTAGGAACCAGAATATAAAATGATATTAAGATATGTTTAAGACTTCTTGAGTTACAGGCATGCAAACTTTGGGGGGGAAGTCATGAAAAGTGCTTTTGCCCCATGTTTGAACTGTCACGGTTGGTATATAATGCAACAAAGATTACAAAAGTCAACAAATTTCACTAATAAATCTATCAATCTCTGTGTAAAACTAAATTAATGATGCTGTCATCTTTCTTAAGTAATTTTTAGCCCCCTGTAATTTGGCTCCGAACCTCAAAATTGTAATTAGTAAATATTCCTCCATGAGATTTAATATTTTGCTTTTCTACGCCCGTTCACGTTTGTCTTTTCCCAGAAAAGAAGTGATCAAAATCCGGGGACCCCTGGTTGAGTTAACCACTGCTAATGCAAAAATTATATTTTTTTAGGAAATATTTAATGTTTTAAATTTGTAATTAAAAATAATAATAATAATAATAAATTTTATTTGCAATGTACCTTTCTTATCCTCAAAGCGCTATAAAAAAAACAAGCGAAATATTACATAAAATATTGGACGCATGTGTGAAACAGGCCTGATGCGTAAAGCTGATGTTTGGATCTTTAATGTTTTATCATATTCACTTTAATCTGAATTTCACATTTGAAATTGTCGATCAAACACGTTGACGTAATCGTCAGGGATCTTGCTCTGTGTTTCCGGTCAGAGATTTGACCCTGGATTAACCCTCAGTAATCATGACTGTATATTTGTAAACCTTGGCTTATTTGTATATTTGTAAACCTTGGCTTATTTGTATATTTACATTTTGACATTTGTTGTAAGCATGTTTTAATAACTGATCATCCATCTGTGGAAATGTTGCCTCGTGAGTCTCTCGTTACACCAGTAACACACTTTAGTGGTGTCATTTTACAAAGTACATGAATATTTAAGTATTTTCTATTTAAATAAAACTAAGGTAAGTGCTGTTGAGATTATGATTATGAGGATTGAGCCTCGCTGCGTTGTGCAGTCGTGAAGCTCCAGGTTTTCTAAAGCTGTTGACCCAGGGTTCGGGATCCATTGAGCCACGCTGGTTGTTTGAATACATTTTCCTGCTCAAAGAATATGAACAATGTTTTAACATTTCTCTAATGTCAACCTGTAATGATGCACCTGTGCTGTTTATTTCTGCATCACATTCAGGGTTTTTCTTATTAAACCCTTTTTTTCAGATTGAACAATCTTATTAACAGCTTCATTTGTGTGTGTGTGTGTGTGTGAGTTTGAATAATATCTAAAATATTATTTTGACCTCAGATTATGACATGGTCATTTCAAAGGAAACTAAGTTACTGTTATATTTTAGATTGTGGGAGTTTAGTTGTTGATTTTGATTTATGTTTATTTATTTATTTATTAGTAATAGTTGTTGATGTTGTTGTTTTGTAAATAACCAACCAGCAAAAAGTCAGGTTATTGTAAGTATTTGTTTATCTATTTACCTTTATTAATGTATTTAGTGGTAAAAAAATTATAAAGAACAAATCAGCAATGAAGTGGCAATATTTATTTACATAGAAATTTCTATTTATTTACGACGAATCTATATATTTAATGGATTTTTTTTATAAAATCCAGCAAAAAGTTAGTTTATTTAATTATGTATTTGCATTTACTAATGTAAAAAGTCCGGTGATATTTTTCTGCTTGATTTATCTTCCTAATGTCCGAGTTTTATTACAGAAGGAGTTTTCACAGCGTCTCGTGGAGCTGGAGCGAGAGACGGCGTGCCGGAGCGAGAGAGTCCCGGAGCGGCTCGGAGCGATCGGGAAGAGGAGGCAGGAGCCCGCTCATCTGCTCCCTGGACCTCCTGTTCCCCGAGCGGAGCCCGTCCGGAGGAGCCAGAAACAGCGAGCCGGTTCTGTGTACGGACGGGAACCCGAACGGCGTCCGGTGGAGGTGTGTGTCCGAGCCGGAGAGCGTGAGTTTGAGTGACGGCGGCGGGAGGAGGTCCGGTAACGTGTTTCTGCGCTCCGATGGGTTCCTGAGCTTCACGTCTCTTTCCTCCACTGGGAAACCTCTGCGAAGTGAGTCTTTATCCTGGTCCTCCAGGCTCTTCTCGTAGGCGTCGCTGAGAGCCGCCAGGTTCTGGATGGCGAGCCACGGTTCGGACCGCAGCCGGCTTCTGCTCCGCGCCGGAGAACCGTCGGCTCGGAAACTAAAGACGTTTTCGCCGTCGGAGTTCGGAGAGTTGGTGTTGAGCTCGATGTCCGAGGGAGACATGCAGGAGACGGGCGAGGTGTCGGGCGACGGCGCGACGTTCAGATAGCGGCTAGCGTTAGCGCCGCAACTCAGATCCGTGGCTATGATGATGATCTCGCGTCCTCGCGATCTGCAGGCGTCCAGGAGCACCTTTAGCGTGTCCGGATCTTGCGCGTTAATGGCGTAGACGAGTGCCGACGCTCCGGAGTAATCCTCCATAGTGGCGTCGGCTCCGGCTACGATGAGAGCGGATGCTAGCTCGGCTCCGGCTCGCTCCATGCAGGCGTACATCAGCGCCGTGCGGCCTGTCTTGTCCTGGATGTTGGGGTCGGCCCGGTTATTCAGGAGGAACTGGATCAGCCTCAGCATGGGTTCTGACGGGTGTGCGCGGAGAGATCGGCAGGCGGCGAGTAGCGGCGTCTCTCCTCTCGCGTTCCTCTCGTTCACCTGAGCGCCTCCTTCCACCAGCACACGCACCAAACGCAGCTTCCCCAGCTGAGCCGCGGTGATGAGCGGACGCCCGTCCGTCAGGAGACACGCCGGCTCCGCCATCCTGCGGACACACACGCACACAGACACAAGTGTTCACTAAAAAAAGTAAACATTGCCAAGTCAAAACTGAGATAAAAAGTGATTCTCAGTTTTTGTTCAGAATTTTCACTGTCAGCTCGCTATTAAAGGACAACTCCGGCGCAAAATGAACCTTCCCAGATAGCAAACTGACATTGAATCAACGTGGAAATACGACATCGAAACAACGTTGATCTGACATTGTTTTGCTCATCGAATTAACGTTGAACCAACGTCAGACGCGTCATTCTTTCAAAACTAGCGGAAAATCAACTTGAAATCAACGCGTTGCTTCAACGTTATGAAAGCAAACCAATTTTCGATTTCATTTAGCTTTGAAGAATGCCGCGTCTGACGTTGGTTCAACGTTAATTCGATGAGCAAAATCAACGTTGTTTCAATGTCATGAGAGACGTCGTTTCCACGTTGATTCAATGTCAGTTCGCTATCTGGGTAGTCTAATTACACATTGTTACCTAGTCAACCGTTATCAGAGATTTGTTTTCATGATTGCCGAATGTAAATAGTTTTATCTCTAAAAACAGTTTAGCCTAGTACAATGCTAGTATATGGGGCATAGAGTAATGACAAATAAAAATCGCTTGTTATTACCACTAACAAGGCTCAAAATAGCCCCACAGTAACACGACAGCATAATAAGGGTCCCTACATTCAAACCGAAGCATTGAGAACTTTGTCAGTGTCCATAAAGTTTAATAAGCAGATATTTTATACACACAGTCAACTTCGCGAATTCAGGAAGAAGCCATCTTGGAAAAATAGTCTCTACCAGTCGATCTACGAACGCCGATCCAAGTGCGCTGGTGAGATGTGAATAAAGGCCAATTTATACTTCTGCGTAGGGTGCGCGCAGTAGGTACGGCGTAGCATACGCACAGACGCGTCCCATTGCGCGTACCCTTCGCCGTCGCCTGACGCGCACCTCCTCAAAAATGTAACTACACGTCGCGACGACGCGGACCGCAAGATCGGTGATTGGTCGGCTTGGTATCATCGCATTTCCTCCTACGCATTTCCGCAGTACCTTCTCATGCATTTCCACCACTGTCTATGATTTCCACACGTACCATATCCTCCGACGTCTTCTCTCATTTCTGCCTTTCAGTTTTAGTAATTTCACTAAAGTGAACTGTTTTTCCACCTCAATAAGCTCCAACTCCAACATGATCAGCTCTCTTTCAATCGCTATTGCTTGTAGTAACCTAGCCGCGAGGAATCTAAACACATTAAAACTCTCCGCCGCCAACTAGCGTTTCGGAGCAGTACTGCAGAGCAACCAAGACCTGAACGCAGAAGTATAAATGCTCATAACTGCGTCGCCTACGTGCGTAGCCAACGCCGCACATTACGGCGTACCCTCGACGCAGAAGTATAAATTGGCCTTAAGGTGATAATGTGAGCGCGAACAGTAGGCTACGTGTACATATTGAAGAGAAGAAAACGGTTTGTGTTTCTTCTGGAAACAACTGACCATATGAGATTCTGCACAGTTCAGCGCACTTGGATCGGCGCTCGTAGATCGACTGGTAGAGACTTTTTTTCAAAGATGGCTTCTTCCTGTATTCGCGAAGTTGACTGTGTGTATAAAATATCTTCTTTTTAAACTTTATGGACACTAACAACGTTCTCAATGCTTCGGTTTGAATGTAGGGACCTTTGTTATGCTGTCGTCTTGGTGTGGGGCTATTTTGAGCCTTGTTAGTGGTAATAACAAGCGATTTTTATTTGTCATTACTCTATGCCCCATATACTAGCATTATACTAGGCTAAACTGTTTTTAGAGATAAAACTATTTACATTCGGCAATCATGAAAACAAATCTCAGAAAACGGTTGACTAGATAGCAATGTGTAATTAGACCAAAGGTTCGGAGTTGTCCTTTAACAGCGTAGATTGTTTCAAAGCTGCTTTACAACGAAACAGAGATGGGTTTGGTTTTATAGCGGTTCTTGGATAATGTTATTTTCCAGCTAAAGATTGATTCTCTTCCGCTGAAATGATCAGTTATTAAGTTAGGGGCCGCTAACACGACACCATTCTCCCTAAACTGACTTTAAACTTTATTTCTCGTAAATCCTCTTTAATACGTCACTCATGAACCCCGTGTGATGATGATCTGTGAGGATGTCGAAGGTCAGCACAGTCAGATCCTCTTCATCTCGACAGGAGTCCTCTGTTCCCGGACTGAACTGAGCTTGAAAGCCCAAACTCTTTATACTTTATGATAATAATCTCACGATCCAAACGTCAATTCAATCGGACATTCAGAATATCCACGTGCGATAAATGCATCGGCAGCATTTATGACATACAATGATCAGTTTAGAGTCTGAATATAGTCAGGTCTGCACAAATCTGCTTTATATTATAATTTTCACAGCATCGAATTCAATGTTTATTAAATGTGCCAAATTTATTATAATGTCTATTATATGTAACGTCAGACTTACACTGTACATGAGAAGATAATTAAATAGTCGATCACAGTTGTTTGTGTGCCAGTTTATCATCGTCTTGATTTCATAAATCATGAATTGATTACAATGTAATTTATCATTTTTAAAGTAAGTTAGGTCTAATAACACGTGAAATAGTAAACGAATTTACCTGTGTTTTCAGTCTGAAACGAGCAGGAGCTTCTGAGATGAAGCGGGGAACAGTGTGTGTGTGAGTGTGTGAGTGAGTGAGAGAGAGAGATGTGTGTGTGTGTGCTTGCGCGAGCATGACTTGATGAACACACATCAAGCACATCTCCAGTCTTCAGTGGATAACTGCTGGCCCTCTAGCGGTGAAACAGCAGAACTGCAGGATGAGAGAGAGAGAGAGAGAGAGAGAGAGAGAGAGAGAGAGAGAGAGAGAGAGAGAGAGAGAGAGGAGACACGTTCAGATGGAGACTCTTGGGCTGAATGTGTTAAAGTAGCTTTACTATTAACTAGGGATGTAACTATTCACTCAACTCACGATGCGAAACGATTCACGATACTGATTTCACGATACGATTTTCTCGCGATTTTTCAAACAAATGAGATTTAAGACAAATTATAAATGAAAAATTGTGTCTTTTATTATTCCTCAGACAAAATTCAGCACAATTCTTTTTCATTTTGAAATATATTTGTCAAATAATAAAAGTATATTGAAAAAAAAAAAAATACGCTAACCCTAAACCTACCCATCTCCGCCCCTGATCCCTAACCCCACCCCTAATCTACCCATCTCCGCCCCTGATCCCTAACCCCACCCCTAATCTACCCATCTCCATTCCTTAGATCTGGATCCAACTCCGCCCCCTGGATCTCAGGTACTGCAATGAGGTGCTGGGTGCCATTCGCTCCTCATAGTGACCACACAATAGCGCCGCCTATTGATCAAAAGTGATATGCAATTTAATCATTTTACAAGAGAATGTATTTGTGATTTTTCAGCCATTTTGACTAAAATAATAATGTCTTTAAAAGCTCCGTGATGTGCTTCCATTAAACATCATGCTTTTTATGCTTGGCCCCGATTCAGCTGTACTTTCATTATTTCCCTCTAGTAATTAAATCTGTTTACGAGCTGTTTAATTCTTAAAATAATAAGCACTTATCGAACATTTTCTTCATTGTAAGGTTATAACTGTAAGTTTGCTTTACTATCTGTCACTATAGATAAAATAATCACATTTCAGTGTCATCAGAAACCCCAGCACTCTCCTGCATAGAGTTATTGTTATTCTGATTATACGAGCTAAAGCAGTTCAAGGGGAAGTTGAGGATGTTTATCTGCTCAACGCCATCAGTAGTTTTCCACTGCAGTTTCTAGAGCATTCTTACACATGATCGTCCTTCACCAACTTGGTACATTTCCACTGTCTCGCAAGTGCTTGTGAATTAGACTCTTGCTGAGTCACAACACTTTTTATCTGTTTCCAATTGGTTTGTACAGGTTTAACCCTTCACATGATCCTGTCTGATCACAGAATATCATTAAGTCAATGCATTCTGCTCTTTTGATGTAAAAATGCAGCTGAGAAATTATTATTTTCTCTCAATATTAATATTTATGCGTGTAGTTTATTTTATTTGTGCATATAAATTATCAATACAGCATTACATTCCGCATTACATGTGCATATTACAGTAAGCAGATTGTCCTTCTGCTTTTGTCTGACAGACTCCAGGATCATAAATCATCACATTTCGGTCCACGAGTGGAAGAATCGAGAAGGTGTCTGTAACTCCTCCTCCGCGCGGTGAATGAGACTGTGGCGCGCGACCAATAATAACCAAGTGCGACACACTTACACACTCATCAGGTGACGAACCTTCGCACATTCGACACACACCCTGAGCTTTAAAAGGACTTAAGTCTACGCTGAAACATACTTTTTTTATTCTGCTCTGGAAATTTTAAAGGTATGTCTAATGCTGAAATTATTCAATATATGGATATGCAATATGCTTTATTTGACTATTCTGTACATTTTTGTATTTGAATGAATAAAACTGAATGAATGATGTGTAAGAGATGTTCTGTTATTGTTGCAGGTTCATCATCATCATGCAAGTTCGTATCAACAGCGCTGATGTGAAATACACGGAGAAATACATCGAGTCTCGTTACTGTTATCACACTGCGTGTGTGTGTCGAGATGGAGACGCGCTCACTGTAAGTGCTTCAACATCTTTAATAAACTGATGGATTTATGTCTGGATTGTTGTGAGTGTTGAGTGATAAAATTGCATTGCATTTTGTTCCTTATTGGAGTCGCTGACATGCCACTATTTAAACATTTTTAAACACCCATCTCTCACAGGGAACAGCGTTCTCTTAAAGTTCTCTTAAAGGGGCAGCTCACTCAAAAACCTGTCATCATTCACTCGCCCTCAAGCTGGTCCAGACCTGCTGTACAACTGTATTTCTCTTCTGTTGAGCACAAAAGATATTTAGAAGAATGTGGGTAGCTAAACAATTGTTAGTCCCCATTCACTTTAGTATTTTTAGTGTTTACCAGCAAATGTTTAGTTCGTAAAAAGATGGAATGAACACGTTATAGCATGCACGATTTATTAAAACGAGTGAACAAATTATTATATTGTTCGTACGTTTTCGTAAAACAAGTGAACGAATTATTATATTGTGCGCACGATTTAGTAAAACAAGTGAAGGAATTATTATATTGTGCGCACAATTTAGTAAAACGAGTGAACGATTTATTATATTGTATGCATGATTTATTAAAACGAGTGAACAAATTATTATATTGTATGCACGATTTAGTAAAACAAGTGAAGGAATTATTATATTGTGCGCATGATTTAGTAAAACGAGTGAACGCACTATTATATTGTGCGCACGATTTAGTAAAACGAGTGAACGAATTATTATATTGTGCGCACGTTTTAGTAAAACGAGTGAACGAATTATTATATTGTGCGCACGATTTAGTAAAACGAGTGAACGAATTATTATATTGTTCGTACGTTTTCGTAAAACGAGTGAACGAATTATTATATTGTGTGCAAAATTTTGGAAAACCAGAGAACGAATTATTATATTGTTCGTACGTTTTCGTAAAACGAGTGAACGAATTATTATATTGTGCGCACGATTTAGTACAACAAATGAACAAATCATTATATTGTGTGCACAATTTAGTAAAACCAGTGAACGAAATTATTATATTGTGCGCACGATTTAGTAAAATTAGTGAACGAATTATTATATTGTTCGCACGTTTTCGTAAAATGAGTGAACAAATAATTATATTGTGTGCACGTTTTTGTAAAATGACTGAACGAATTATTATATTGTGCGCTCATTTTCGTAAAATCAGTCAACGAATAATATTGTGTGTAAAAATTAGTAAAACGAGTGAACGAATTATTATATTGTGCGCACGATTTAGTAAAACAAGTGAACGAATTATTATATTGTGTGCAAAATTTTGTAAAACCAGTGAACGAATTATTATATTGTTCGTACGTTTTCGTAAAACAAATGTGAACGAATTATTATATTGTGCGCACGATTTAGTAAAACAAGTGAACAAATTATTATATTGTGTGCACGATTTAGTAAAACCAGTGAACGAATTATTATATTGTTTGTACGTTTTCGTAAAACGAGTGAACGAATTATTATATTGTGCGCACGTTTTTGTAAAATCAGTGAACGAATTATTATATTGTGCGCTCATTTTCGTAAAATCAGTGAACAAATAATATTTTGTGTAAAATTTAGTAAAACCAGTGAACGAATTATTATATTGTGCGCACGATTTAGAAAAACGAGTGAATTAATGATTATATTGTGCGCACGTTTTTGTAAAATGAGTGAACGAATAATTATATTGTGTGTACAAATTCATGTACATTCCTGCACCTGTCATAGACATCCAAATGACGTCCAAAAAAATTACCCAGTTCAAAGGTCAAATGTTGAATGTCAATATGGTCATGGTCATGGTTGGACGTCCAAACAGTGGACCTACAGTGGTTTGGACGTCGAATAGATGTCCAGAATTGGTTACGGACCGACGGACCCGATATAGACATGATCTCCAATAACCACTTAAAGAAACCAGTAAGCTCAATGAAGACCAGTTCAGGTTCTCCACACTTCTAGAGGCCACAGAGGATCCGGCCTCGAACTAACTTCAGATTTACAAACACTAGATGGATGATCAGTTGATGTTGAGTCTACAAGTTTAACAAGAGTGCGATCATGATATTCTCTTTATGCAAATGAGACATTATCTGCTGTTCTATAGACGAGTCATAACACCCGAAGGACTCTTCTCGTCTGCTCTCTGTTACGGGTCACATGCCTCTAAACATAATAAACTCAGGCAATATCTTCTGAATCCAAGGCTGAGTTCTTGTCGGGACTTCGACACATGATTCACTGTCATAGTTTAACATAGTGTTAATTGTGCTATAAATCTGAAAAAGAATTACGGTGTTAGAACATATTGGTAACACTTTACAATGAGGTTCATTAGATAATATATTATCTTACATGAACTAGCAATACATTTGTTACTATATTAGTTAATCTTTGTTAATATTAGTTATTGAAAATACAGCTGTTTGTTGTTTATTAATTTTAGTTCACAGTGCATGTTAACAAATATACAACCTTTGTGATGTATTGGTAAATGTTGAATTAATATAGATTAATAAAGGCTGTAGTTAATGTTAACTAATGTAACTTTCACTCTACTAAAGCATGAAAATACTATAATATGTCTGCATATATTGAGGAAACATGCTGAGTTCACACACTCGCCTCCCTGAAAAACACTACGACCTGTGAGCGTCGAGTCCGTGGAGGCGGGGAAGCAACGATCTGGGATATTCAGATTTGGGCTGCAGTACCGATGTCCACCACTAGTGTCATTCTTACAGACTGCACCTTTAGCTGATGAATGGTATGTTTGTTATCTGTGACTGTAAATGTGTGTGTTGTTCAGGTGACGCCGTCCAGCACCGAGTTCACGTTCCGCACGGAGAGGACGGTTCCCCGGCTGGGAGTGATGCTGGTGGGCTGGGGTGGGAATAACGGGACCACGGTCACGGCCGCCGTCCTGGCCAACAGACTGGGCCTGACCTGGAGCACCAAGACCGGTGTGAAGGTACAGTTATATTCACATTCATTTCTATAGCGCTTTTCACAACACACATCATTTCAAAGCAGCTTTACATGAAAATGCACGAGTCCACATTATATTATACAGTGGTCTGGGTTATGCATTTCAGAAACGTACATATACAACATCACTGTTAGCGAAAAATGTGTTTATTTAAACAATGTAAGATGCAGACAAACTGAGTTTAATAAGCTGAGCCACTGTTTTGGGAGTTGAAAGATCCAGTAGCGACCCAATAGTGTCCTTAAATCTAAAATACCATGAATACATGTCAATAATATAGTGCTGGGCATCCAAAATAAAAGTTTGTGTTTACATAATATGTGTTTGTACTGTGTATAATTATGTTGTATATATAAATACACACACATGCATGTATTTATTTAAAAAAAAAAGTGTTTTTTATATATAAAATATTTATGTTCATACATAATATAAATTATATATAGACCATTTCACAAGATGTAAACAACACTGGTCCAGAAGCACTTCCTGTTTCAGTTTGTAAATGTTTTCTTTATTTCACATGTAAAGAAAACATCTTAAAGATGTTTGTTTAACTTTTTGATTCAGTTTTAAATGTTCTGTTGGTTGTATTTTATCCCAGCTTTTATGTAGTGTTAAAAAACTGAAACAGGAAGTGCTTCTGGACCAGTGTTGTTTACATCTTGTGAAATGGTCTATAAGTATATATACAATAAATACATGCAAATATTTCTTAGTTCTTATATATTTAAGAAAAAAATGTATTTATATATAATATAAATTATATAAAATATATATACATGCAAATATTTCTTAAATATATACATGCATGTGTGTGTGTATTTACATATATATACAAAATAATGATATACAGTACACACACATATTATGTAAACAAAAAACTTTTATTTTGGATGCGATTAATCGCGATTAATCAAAATGTTATATAATGCATGCAAATATTTTTGCACATAAAACAGCACAACAGAAATAACCCCAACCCGACAACATGGAGCGAACGCAATATTAGCGAACGCAAGTATTAGTGTGGAAGAGAGACGTGGGTAACAAGGTCCCATTAGTTGACGATAGTTTGTTGGAGTATTTAGTAATCTTGTCCGTCTTTCAGAAAGCGAATTACTACGGCTCCCTGCTGGAATCTTCCACGGTGTGTTTGGGATCGGGACCCGACGGAGAGGTCTACGTCCCCTTCCGAGATCTGCTGCCGATGGTGCATCCCAATGACATCGTGTTCGACGGTAAAGAACAAACATTCGATGAAGTTCGTTTCCTATTTTAATGATGTAAGCTCATAATTTAAAGCAAGTTCACTTGGGGCGCACACTTTTGCTAATTTAACGGCGGGACACATGGTCGGCGCATGATCTAAAAGTAATTAAAAAAAAAAAAAATTAATTACTAAAAAATAAAACAATACTGTGCTATTGACTATTGAACATAGACCAGCAGCTCATGGACACAGATTAAAAAATGAAAAGTGCGTCGGGCTGAAAATAGCAAAACACACTTGCGTCGCGCCTGTGTGTGTATGATCATCTCACACTCCTGTTGTTGCTCATCACTGATGCAGGCTGGGATATCTCGTCTCTGGATCTGGGCGGGGCCATGGAGCGCGCGCAGGTTCTGGATTGGAGCCTGCAGGAGAAGCTCCGCCCACTCATGAACCAGCTCAAGCCCAGACCCTCCATATACATCCCAGAATTCATAGCTGCGAACCAGGAGCACAGGGCGGACCACCTCATCAGAGGAACCAAAGCAGAACAGGTGCACTGCTCACTCGTCACTGGGACGGCGCTCATTACATATTCTGGTAACATATTATAATTAGGCTTCAGGTCAATATTTGATGTCTGAGAGGTTCGGGAATCCCTGCATTAATCGAGGGGGCTTATTATAACGTGTTATTAATATTTTTACTCTACATAAAACACACACGTTTTCTAATGTTGAAGATGTGTGTGTTCAGGTGGCTCAGATCCGCAGGGACATCTGTGACTTCCGGCAGAAGAGTGGCGTCGAGAAAGTCATCGTTCTCTGGACCGCAAACACGGAGAGATTCTGTGACGTCGTTCCTGGCGTCAACGACACCGCGGAGAATCTGCTGAACACCATCGAGGTGTGTGTGTGTGTGTGTGTGTTATCTCAGAATAAACCCCCTGATCCTGACCACCCCGTCGGGTTTATTCTGATGTACATTATCACGTACTGAACATAAAAACACAAGTATTACTGCGTCTGGATGCTTTTGTCGTGTGTCGTCACAGACCGGGGGGGAAGTGTCTCCCTCCACCATGTTTGCGGTGGCCAGTATTCTGGAAGGTTGTGCGTATATTAACGGCTCGCCGCAGAACACGTTCGTCCCCGGAGCCGTGGATCTGGCCGTGCAGAGAGGAGTCTTCATCAGCGGAGACGACTTCAAATCCGGCCAGACCAAACTCAAGTCGGTTCTGGTGGACTTCCTCGTCAGTGCTGGAATCAAGGTAAGACTCGTTCTAACCAACATTAACCGTGGTTGAATGACCAATTTGCGACAGTCCGGTTTCGGGAAACAGTCATGACTAGTTGATCTATAATCACAAACCAGCCAGGCAAAGAGTCAAAATCCATATGAAGGCAGTCCCAAAACAGGACTGGACCTCAGAAGTGCACTCTGACACTCAATGACAAACACTGAACCTGACAGGGTATAAATAGACAGATACAAACAATGTGAGTGGGAACATCTGTGTGCTACGATCAGTGATGAGTTCAGACAAAGGATTCTGGGAAATGCAGTTCATGATGTGGTGGCGGTATGGGGAAGAGACCTCTAGTGGACACCAACGGTACCCCAATCCTATAGTATCCAGCTGCAGACCCGCAGCACACCAGTTTCAGAACCCCAGCGCCAGAACCGGAAGTGAGGGGCGGAGTTAGATTCTAACCAACACCAGCGCCAGGAACGTAAGTGAGGGGCGGAGCTTAGATTTGAAACCTAATAACGCCACCTTGGAGGGTATTTTACACATGAAACAGCTTTTATTGAACAAGAACGGTCCTACTCTCTACGTATGTTATGATGCTATACATTACAGTACAATAAGCATTTTAAAACATTGATTTTGTGTAAAATAATTGTATACAGTTTCAGTTATTCGTTTCATTGTATTACGAGTTACTTCCTGATCATGATGGTGAAAAAATAATACTTGAAACTTATCGACATTTTAATGTATAACAGTTTAATAATTTTAGCTAATCAGTTTATACATACGTGTAGATTTAGGAAGATAAGACCTGTTTTTTGGTTTTTATGAAGGAGTTAACTTTGTATAATAAAGCTTTGAAAGATATAAAACAAGACAATCATTGGAGGTTTTCGAAATTATACACAATCTGATAACTCATTAGACCTCTGTGATATTTCTATTTATTTATTTATTTATTGTGTTTACAAAAATCTTAAATTGATTTGATATTGAAGATGTATTTAAGATGATTTTGATTGTTTAATTTAAAAAAAAAAAGCATGGGTATTTTTTTATAAAATATACTTTATTTCACAAGAACATGTGCAGCATGCATTTTTCGTGTAAAATAATGTCAAAATCTAAAAAAAAAAAAAAAAAGAGAGAGAAAATTCGGCATTATTTTGTTAAAAATCTATACAAAATGACCAATTCAACCCAAACTAGGCCTGTTTTAACACAACAATTTTTTTAAAATTTAACTTACAATGTATCAAATGAGGAACTCAAGGCCCGGTTTGTCCTTACATGCTTGCTAAAATAATTATAATGCAATAATAATAATTCCGCCCCTCCCTCACTTCCGGTTCTGAAACTGGTGGTGCTGCGGGTCTGCAGCTGGATATATCTCCCCCAATCAGACACTGTGACGCTAACACTATAAGTGTATATGTGTTCAGCCAACTTGTATAGTGAGTTATAATCACCTGGGGAACAACGACGGGCTGAACCTGTCGGCGCCGCAGCAGTTTCGCTCCAAGGAGATCTCCAAGAGCAACGTGGTGGACGACATCGTGCGGTCCAACCCCATCCTGTTCCGGCCCGGGGAGAAGCCCGACCACTGCGTGAGTGTGTGTGTGTGTGTGTGTGTGTGTGTGTGTGTGTGTGCTTACGTCTCATCTGAGTAAATATTCACTACTGCTCAAGAGTTTGGGGTCAGTAAGATTTTTTATTAACACTTTTATTCATCAAGGACGCATTAAATTGATCAAAAGTAATAATAATCATGTTTATTGAGCATCAGATCCTCATATTAGAGTGATTTGTGAAGGGTCATGTGACACTGAAGACTGGAGTAATGATGATAAATTCAGCTTTGATCACAGGAATAAATTACACTTTACTGTATATTCACATAGAGAACAGATGATTTACATTGGAATATTATTTCACATTTTGATGCAATAAACACAGCCTTGGTGAGCAGAAGAGACTCTTATGTTTGAACATTATGTTCATATTCACGTAGTTCATGTACTATATAATCTAGCATTTTGAAACTGGTATTCCGGTCTACAAGGAAAGATGCAATGCAAATATAATGTGCAAATAAAACAAATCTAATGTGTGTGTGAACAGGTGGTTATTAAATATGTACCCTATGTGGGCGACAGCAAGCGTGCGATGGATGAGTACACCTCCGAGATCATGATGGGAGGAACCAACACCATCGCCATGCACAACACCTGCGAGGTCAGAAACACGTCTAATAACGCAAATCAGCAAACATTACTGAGAACTCATGGCTGGTGATTATGAATGCATGCAACTCTGAATCAACATGCACATTAATGAGCTCATCGTTTCTTGTTTAATTCATACTTTTTTCCGCTAATTGTGATTTTGTATATGTGCATTTCTGAAATGCATTGAAAGTGCTGTTCTAATAAATATGGATTGCTGTTACCGTGGCGATTATAGGACTCTCTGCTGGCCAGTCCTATTATCCTGGATCTGGTGATCCTGACGGAGCTGTGCCAGAGGATCACGTTCTGCACTCGAGAGGATCCGGAGTTCCAGAGTTTCCACAGCGTCCTGTCGCTGCTCAGCTTCCTGTGTAAAGCCCCGCTCGTGCCACAGGGGGCGCCGGTAGTCAACGCCTTCTTCCGTCAGCGCGCGTGCATCGAGAACGTCATGAGGTGAGGCCTTTAACCTTCTGGAACACGTCAAAATGACCCGAAAACCTACAATTATACTTTTATTATTATTATACAATTATATACAATATATAAGTTGTTTTTTGGGGGTTTTTTTGGCCAGAAAGTTTTTTTTTTAATTCTTTAATGAAATAAAAAAATATTTAAAAAAAATATATATATATATATATACACTGTAAAAAATATTTTCAAGATTTGTTATCACAACATATTTTCTTTTGTCAAATCAACTTTATAATAATTTATTTAGTTGAGATAACTTATTTTTTTGAGTTTCTGATGGTTAAATTAATTTACTTCATTTATTAACTCACTTTTTCTAGTTCAATCAACTTAAAATTTTAAGGCAACCAGGTTACTTACTTTTTTAAGTTAAACCAACAATTTTTTTACAGTGTAGTAATCACAACATATTTTCTTTTGTCAAATCAACTTTATAATAATCTATTTAGTTGAGATAACTTATTATTTTGAGTTTCTGATGGTTAAATTAATCTCCTTCATTGTATTAACTCACTTTTTCCAGTTCAATGAACTTAAAATTTTAAGGCAACCAGGTTACTTACTTTTTTAAGTTAAACCATCAATATTTTTTTACAGTGTATTAAAAATATATATTTTATAAAAAAGATATATATTTTAAAAATATATATTTTATAAAAAATATATATTTTATAATATATATATATATATATATATATATACAGTATATATTATATATATTTTTTTATTATTAAAAAAAAATATTTAAAAAATCCCTCTGATGAACACTCTAATTTTTTTTAATAGTTGAGGGTCAAAATGACCCGAGTGAAGGATGAGTGTGAAATCATTTGCATGTATTGAGTGTGTGTGTGTGTGTGTGTGTGTGTGTGTGTGTGTGTGTGTGTGTGTGTGTGTGTGTGTGTGTGTGTGTGTGCAGGGCTTGCCTCGGCCTCCCGCCTCAGAACCACATGCAGCTGGAGCACAAGATGGAGAAGAGCTTCAGGCGTTCTCTTGAACACCCCGTCCAGCGACCCGTCCTCGTCAACGGCAAGATCGACCACAGCAGCGCGTACCAGTCCGCCAAATACATCGAGACCAAACGCCACGAGAAGATGCAGCACTCCGTCTCGTAGAAACACACACCAGACGCTAGCGTTCACCACTCCTTTAACTTGTGCATTACAGTCCTTTACGAATGCGCATCCCTAACTGATTTATGGATATGCATTTGACTATGAAAATATGAATGGCTTCTGTTTGTTTCGTGAGATCTGTACTTCTGAATCCATGCTTTCTCACCCGTGGAGTGTTTTCCAGCTTTTGTACATTAATGCACTGAGGAAAAACCACTAGTTTCTGTTGCTTAAACTAAATGAAGACAAAACATCATTCCTGAACGTGAATCGAAGTAGAAAATGATGATGAAAGTCATTCGCTTTTATACTAATATAAAAATATAGCACAAAACTAGGAGTGATATTATTCTAATGAATAAAATCACTGACTAAAAATTATTTTCCCAAAAAAGTTATTTATGTAATCAAATGGATTTATGTAAAAAAAAAAGTGCTTTAAAGAAAAATAGTTATTCATTTATTAAATAGATTAAAATAAATGCAATTACACACATTTTATTAAATAAATTTAAAAATTAACCGTATATTAGGCTACTGTCTAAAAATAGAAATAAGTTTAGATTCATAATAGTTTTTCAGAAATCGGGTGTTTGTAAAAGATGCCTTTTAAATTGTAGAACGGTGACCGATTGGCTACTAATATTCCGATTTGATAGATTTAACAACTATTTTTGTTTAACGGTGACTATTTTATGTCTTCGTCTTACTAACATTTAGATATTTAAACGAATAAAGCGGTAAAAACAAAAATACCAAGCTATGTTTGTGTAAAACACTAGTGTAAGCGATGAGACCTAAATTCTTCTTGGTCCATAAATGACTAAATCAAAAGACATGTTCTCATCGCTTGTATTGTGCCATTCTGTGTGAAAGTGTTTTCACCCTCTTGTTCTGCTGTATACGTGAAATTAGTCTGTTTTCAGACATGAAAAAAAAAATAGTTTTGCAAAATGTTCTATTGCATACTGTGTAACACTGTAAACAATAAACACTGGTGTATAGAATCGAATGCGCACGTGGTACGATATGTAAATATTCGTCATAGGCTAATAACCTGTGACGTCATTTCATTTCTGTAACAGTGTGGCCCTCTAGTGGATGCGGACGGGGAAAAAAAACAGGTGATTAAAGAAACAAACCCTGATTGGGATATATTGCATGAAACACGTTTAACATACACAAAAACATTTTTTCCACTTCATACAGTCAATACCTAAACATCCTTTTGTGAACAACTGAGATCTAATGCGTCATGCGTGAAACATGCAAGTTCAAGCTCAGTTCAAGAAACACGCCACACACACCGAACCAGAAAACATCCAACGAGGGGCTGCTTCCCCCTAATATAGTCCCAAGTCAATATCTGCCTAGGAAATCGCTGAGTGTTAATCTGCGTCGCTATTTGTACTCGTTGTGAATACGCAGGCCACAAGAAGTAATTACGTGGGTTTGTTTATTTTTTTTAACCACTTTTACTCAGGACATGCTAGCTGGCAACAAGGGAATCCATTCATTGTGCTAAGCTAAGCTAGCGCCGACCCTGTCAAACTAAAACAATGCATGCACTGAGACAAAAATGAATTTGCACACATATCTAAATGTAGGAAAGAATGTGAATAAGCCATATTTCAAAAAACGGTGGAGTTTTCCTTTAAGTGTTTGGAACGATATAGAGCGCTTATTGTTTTTTTTTTATTTTATTTTTTATATTTGACAGTGAACTAAATCCCGATTGCAGTAAATAGCCTAATTGGAATAAATTATTGATATTACCCAAGTAACAAAAATATATTTTGCTATTAAAGTTAGGCCTATTTCTGAACGTTTAAAACATCCAGTAAACGTTGAAGAAACATTCCACTGTCTCATTCTTAAAACATTATGACTTTTGAAGGTTCTCTCGATGTTTATTTTGAATGTTCTCAAACTTTCAAAAACCAGAAGTCACATTTGAAAAATGTTAGACGAACATCCAATTAAAATATTTCAGGAATAAAGTAGCCTATGTAAATAACGTTTTTGTGCTAATATTTTGAGAACGTTATTAAAGACCAGATAACATATAATGGATGTTCTATGCAGTTAGCCTATTGACTGGTTTTGTAGTTCTGCACTTTGCACAGGTCCTGGATCTATATGGTCTGTGTTGTGTCCTCTGCGATGGGAAGCTCATATCGAGGAGAATTAGGCTGTAGCTGACTTTTCACGTTACTATAAACATGTGTTAACTTATTTGTGCAGTTACAAGGTTTAGTTCACGAGTTATTAATCCGGGAAGTTTGAATCTGTGAATCTATTGAATTGCACTTCAGGTCAGTTCCGCTTCTGTAAGTCCTGCCCATCAATAACCAGTCCAACAACGCAAGGACAGTCAACCAGAAAACATGTCCAACGAAGGTAATAATTCATTTCATTTATTTATTTATATAGCACATTTAATGCAACAGCTGTTCGCTCAGTGCTTCAGTGGAGCCCGAATGGTCGTGGTGGTGGAAAAAAATTAGGAAGGGAGAATAAAAAATAAAAAAAAACCCGCAAAACCTGTTGTGAGCTCGGACACACACTTCCTGTGTAATGCCCGCTGGCAGTGCTTCAGATCCGCACGATAATGAAGCGTTTCAGTGTTTGAACTTGGACTCAAATATAAAGAAAGGCGATCGGCTCTCTGCAGAATAACCTGCCATTCACAGTTCCCTTAGCACAGTCTAGTTGCTTATGATAAAAATTATATTCATGATGTTGTACCGTACCGGCAAAAGTGCGTATTCGCGCTGGTCTCGCTCGCGATTGTTCATCAGATCAATCCACTGGTCTCTGTGATAACCAACACAGAGATTCCAGCAGCTGCAGCTTGTTTAAGGTCGGGTGAAAAGCAGCAAAAATGTAGGAACGAAGGCTATAAACCCTATAAACTTTATTACTTTCACTTTTGCCACATTGACGCAAGACCCTTGACGCATCATAAATGTGTCGTATTTTTGATAATCCACGCAGATTTTAGTTGACGATTCTGTTTAAAGTTATTAATAACACAAATTGAAGATATGAAAAAGAGCAGGATGCAGTGGCGGAGCCAGAGGGGGGTCCGGGGTGGCACTGCACCCTGACATGCGATTGGCCACCCCGGGTGCCACCCCAAAATTGTATTGGCAGTTGCTGATTTAAAAAAAAAAAACGTTCGTCAGCACGGCACGCGCGCATTTTTCAAACAGACGAGCAGCAGAGGACGAGAGATGGTTGCAAGTCAGGGTACGTCTTTATCTTCACAGAAGAAACATCATATTTGAAGTACATTTTAGCATCAGGGTTGTTTACTCCGAATACATTAATATACGCATACAGTAGGCTACCATGCCGTGTAGTTACTGTTTTTTGATCATCATTCTGGGTGCGTTTCCCGAAAGCATCGTTGGCCAAATATGGTCGCAAGTCGGTCGTTAACGGCATAGTTCAATGACAATGATATTTTTGTTAGCAAACTAAAAGTGTTGGTAGAATTTGTATAATTGTTCTTTTTACCTGGGTGCAAAAAGGCAGCTGGAAAATGAATTAAACGTGTAGTGCTAGAATACTTTCTAAGCCATTACATTGAGTATTATAAATTCAGACGTTTGTGATAAAAAGAAAAAATAAGATTAACTTATCTTTTAAAATCGGACACGGAGCAGTTTTTTATATAAAAAAAATAAAACAAGATTATCTTTTAAAATCGTCCATTTTTCCTGTGCGTGAGACTGGAAAACCCGTAGTGGATGGAGGCGGAGTGATAACAGAACGCTTAGAGTGCAGAGAGGAACGGGCTTTGGCTCCAGTCCTGGCTTTGCGAGGAGCTCAACATCTGTCTCGTATGCACGTTCGCTCTAGATTAGAGGATATTTTAACTAATTTGCGGTAAAACTAGTCGATCACGAGTTGCTCAACGGGTGGAACTATAGATAAACTAATCTTTTCAGGTATTTTAGTGACCGGCTTGACACTTTAGCATGAGAAATCGGGGGTGTAGCGTGAGAATGGTCTCACACTCAATGCGTGAGAGTTGGCAGCCCTGCACACACTGCCCTAGAAAGGCAAAGCGCAGTAACTAAAATTACATGATATTTGGTCAAAAATGAGTTAAGACTTGTAATGGGCTGTATGACATGTCTGTCTTGTGAAAAAATATCTGGGTTAAATTATGTCCTGTTTCGGAGATGCATTACCACATAATCTACCCATAACATGTTTGACTGGCTGGTAGGCTATAAAAAACTTTAAAGGCATTTTTCTCCGTTTCTTCATCAGAACCGCAGAATTGTGTTGTTTTAATTGATGGGCACTAAAATTGTTTAAATTTTCAAGTAGATGTCTGCTTGATGACTGCTGTATCTAATTAAAAAAATGTTTGTAAATGTCTTTTTTTTTTTTGTAAATAAACATAGCAGTTCAAAACAGACACATGCTACTGTATCTTATCTCCTTGGTGCTTCAGCTTTGTTTTCTACTAATATTTTGGATGATCAACATTTATTACAAACAGAGTGACCCAATTACTTCCACTGTGTGTGTGTGTGTGTGTGTGTACCCCCAAAAATACCCCATGTATAAAACTCTAGTTCCGCCACTGGCAGGATGTGCTTTATATAGAAAATAAATATTAAAAGCGCGAAAAGTCGCGAAAGAGAACGGAATACTGACGGGACGCTGCGCGCGCGCTCCGAGCGGTTGCGCACCTAAACGGCCAAATAAATACAGAAATATATCAAAATGCCAAGTCGAGAATTCACGTAAACACAGTGGATATAATGTGTTCTCTCTCACTCACTCAGGTATAGGATTAGGTAGAAGATTAATGTGTGTGTGTCTGTCTGTCAGTGTTGAGTGTAACTAATTAAGTGACTGTAATTTAATTAGCCTAATATTAGTTAATTAGCCTGTAATTTAATTAGAATACTTTTCCCTTGAAAATGTAAAGTAAGGGATTACTCTTAATTTATCTGTAATTTAATTAGTTGTAATTGAGGTAAATACTGTGTATAGATCAATCCGATCTCACAGCGATTCATATTCATTTTATGAGGCGTCTAAATCGTACGACCGCACTCGTACAAATTCGTATGAATTATTGTAAAATATGTATGAAAAAAGTGTGAAATGTCATGAGATCAGACATAAAACAATAGTGGGTTTATCATCAAAATGTATTGTCTGATGCTAAAAAGTGTGTTTTTATATTGTAACCTTCTCCACCGTGGTCAGTTTAAGGATAATTCATGCAATTTTATAGTATTTATTTGAAAGAATTAAAACAGATTCATGTCTATTCTTGTATTATTCAGCTGGTTGAGACTGATATGGGATTTTGAAAGTAATTAGTAATTAAAAGTAATTAAATACTTTTTAGAGAGAGTAAAAAGTACAATAATCTAATTACACTGTTGAAGAGGTAATTAGTAACTAGTAATTAATGACTTTTTTAGAGTAACTCACCCAACACTGCTGTCTGTCTGTGTATGTGTGTGATGGGTAGGTTTAGGGTTTGTGTGTGTGTGTGTGTGTGTGTGAGAGAGAGATATACGTTTAGTTATAGGGTTAGTGTGTGTGTGTGTAAGACACACATAATAATCACAGTAAATAAGGATTTCTCTGTTTCTCATGCGCAGACGGTGTTCCTGATGTCCAGCTGAGGAAAAGATCCAACTGTGACTCGAATGAGAGAAAACACCTAAACGAGAAAGCGGCTGAAGCGGAGTGTGAAGCCCGTCCGGCGCGGAGCGAACTGCGTCTGGTTCTGCTGGGAGAAACTGGTTCAGGGAAAAGCGCGACGGGAAACTCGATCCTGGGAGGCGAGCGCTTTGATGACGGAGTGAGCATGAGCTCGGTTACAGAAGAGTGCAAGAGAGAGAGAGCGACGGTGGAGGAGCGAGAGCTGGTTCTCGTCGACACGCCGGATTTCTCCGACACGGATCAAACGCTTCGGGAACTGGAGCGCGGCCTGGCTTTGTGTTCTCCGGGTCCGCACGCGGTTCTGCTGGTGCTGCCGATCGGCCGGTTCACAGAGGAGCACCAGCGATCCCTAGACATGATCCTGGAGATGTTTCATGAGGACATCACTCATCACACCATCCTCATCTTCTCTCACGCCGATAAACTCAGAGGAGAACCCATTGAAAAGTTTATTTCGAGACAAAATCAGAAAGTTCAGGAGCTCGTGGAGAGATTCGGGAGGCGTTTCGTGGCCTTCGACAACACAAACCCGACCAACCGGGAACAGGTGAGTCGACTCCTGCAGAGCATTAATGAGATACTCGCTCTTAACGACAACCGTCACTTCACCAATCCCATCTCAGAGGATCTCAAGACATTATTAGAAGAGAGAAGACAAGCGGATCTGGCGGAAAGAAAGCGGAGAATCATAAACGACGTCAGAAAACTGGCGAATGTTCGCAGGGCTGCGTTCAGCGCGTCCGTGAGGGAAGAGAGGCGGGATTCGGAGAGAGCGAGGGCGCGCATACGACGCGGGATTGATCAGATAGAGGAGGAGATCCTGAGAGAAGAGGAGCGACCGATCCCGGCCAGACTGAAGCGCCTCAGGGCGTCTCTGAAGAGAGAGAAGGAGAGACTGGGAAGACTGGAGGAACGAGAGAAGGAGAGAACTGAGAGACAGGAGAGAGAAAAGAAAGATCTGCAAATCTGGACGGAAGAGGAAGAGCAGCGGAGACTGAGTGAAGAAGGGCAGAGCCGGGAACGTCCTGAAGATGACATGAAGAAGATGCTTAGGATTCTGTGTGTGTGTTTACTGGGCTTCGTGGTTGTGGTTGGATTACTCTATTTTATTGATTATTGTCTTCAACAGCGAACACCAGAAGAGAAGATTAGGCCTACGAACTCTTGGCGTGAGAATGTAATGAACTTATTCTAAGTGGAGAAACATCCGAAGCAGACCAGGAGAAGTTGAGGCATCTTCCACGCAGAAGTTCTTTATTGCGTCGCTATTCATCTCAAAAATCGTCTGACTAAAATACAGAATACTATTACATTAGGCTATTATTATTATGATTATATTATTATTATTACATGATTAACTAAATATATTTTTCCAAGTACATTTCTGAAATGCACTTTCTGTAAAGCTGCTTTGAAACAATAGGCTATATGTATTGTGAAAAGCGCTATAGCCTATAATAAATCTATCAATCAATCAATCTATCTATCTATCCATCTATCAATCTGTCTATCTATCTATCTATCTATCTATCTATCTATCTATCAATCTATCTATCTATCTATCTATCTATCTATCAATCTATCTATCAATCTATCTATCTATCTATCAATCTATCTATCTATCAATCTATCTATCTATCTATCAATCTATCTATCTATCTATCTATCTATCAATCTATCTATCTATCTATCTTATGTCTGACTGACTGGAAATCTTTTTTTCTTTTTTTAGTTATTGCTTGTGTTATTGCAAAAATAAAATTAGAACTTAATAAAATATTCTTTGACTTTATAAAAATGATAAAAAAACATTTTTATTTGTGTGCAGAGGGTTACAATAGCTGTAGATTTCCACATTTTCCAGAATCATATGAGAGACAAGAAATATATAGCCTATATATATATATATATATATTAGTATGCTTTCAAACGATTTTATGCGATCAAATGATTTTTTGGTTAAGTAAATACTAGTGAAAAAACCCAATGTAATTTACTTGAAAAAGTTAGTTCAGACAAGAATTTAAAAAACTACGTAAATTCCATATCAGTACTTATTTCAAGTGAGTATAAATGAAAGTGTAATATCAAGTCAATAAAATTAAGTAAAAATTACTCAACTTTTCAGATACTGGGGTTCCCATCATGCACTGGACCTTGAATAATTAATGAGGTTCATTTTTCACTGGTTTCCAGCTGTATTTACACTGTTTTATCATTGATTTTTGTTTTCAGGATTAGTAAATTGCCATTCTGTGAATTTTTTGCTTAAAACGACACATTCAAACACAAAAACGATCCATCAAATGTTACCACCATTGTGTATTGTCTACCAAGTATTGAGGTGTTTGCATTCACATAAGGCTTAAAGTCTGACATGATGTATAGGCTATATAAATTACTTAGATGATCTAAGTAAAGAACACACTATAAATGACTAATAAAATTCAAGATAATTGTTTTAGTGAAGTGTAATTCAAAGGCAAAGGAAATCGGTATTAATCAACCTTTTACAAGCCGAGTTACAATTACTTATTTTTTGTAAAGTTTACTTAATTCCACATTCCAACCAAGTAGATTTAACTTAAAGATTTCTAATTAAAGCTACTGATAAATATGTTTAGGTTTTTACTTGGCAAATCTTTGTAAATTTACTAGCATTTTCTGAGTGAGATCGTTTAGCAAGGTTTTTTCAAGTAAATCCTACTCCAAATTTTTTACAGCACAATATGTTCAATGTCATCAGAACACACAGAATAAGAAGAAAAAGAGACAACAAAGTTCTCGCGCTCTTATATGCTGTAGTGACGCACTTCCGCCAGCGGGTGTCGCTGTGGATCCGCGTCATCACTGAGTCACACGCGCCGAACGAGCGAGGCGGAACCGGAAGAAAACAAGCGCTGGTCCAGTTTCACACTCGAGTCTGTAAACGAGGAAGATGGAAGATTTAATATCAATAAACTGCGTTAAACTTCTGATTACCGCTTTGTTTTACACGTGTGAGTATAAAAACGAGTGTTTAATGTTTGAGTGTGTGTTTGTGCGGTCACGAGATGATGGTTATTGTTCACTCGTTCAGGCCTGAAATCAAAATAAATCCCTTTATAAATGTAGCTATGTGTTATTAATATATTCACATTTATTTTACATCATAATAACAGCGAGAGGATGTTAATCTACCGCAGAATTAGCGACTGAACGAGTGTAATCGCTTACACAACACTAACAAAGAAGTTCCACAAGTATTACCATGGTCAATTAGCCTGGATCTAATACATGTACATGCTAACATGCTAACAACATTACAACTTTATATTCTCTAAAGTATCATGAGGATACCGGAATACATGCTCGTGTTCATCCAGGATCCGTGGAAATATGAAAGTACATTGATGATATTATAAGTTAATCACTGATCAAGATTTGACCTCATAAAATGATCATCATTTCATAACCTGTTTATTATCGTGTGTGTGTGTGTGTGTGTTTGGAAATACTGGGGTGTGTTTTCTTCTCATATCGATCTAAGCCAGTGATAAACAGTCATTTTAAATTTAATTATTGTCATGAATTGTTCTGTATGTTTCAGGAGCTCGTGAATGCTGGATTTCAGTTCCTAAAATATAAATGTTGCTAAAATACAAACGATTATATGATTATATTATATATCAGTGATTGTTGATCAGGATGATCTGAATATCTATAGATGATCCACTGGGAGCAGTGTGTGTAGCGCACATTAGTGTATGAGTAGCAGTGTTTGTGTGTGTGTTGTGTCATGTGTGTCTCCTGATTGTCGTGTGTGTGTGTGTGTGTGTGTGTGTGTTGTAGGTGTGATCTGCAGTTCAGTGGAAAAGAAGATCTATGTTGAACTCAACGACACGGTTCCGTGTGTGCGACTCCTGAACGCCACACATCAGATCGGCTGCCAGTGTGAGTGACACACCAACACACACTCACTCACACACACTCACTCACTCACACACACACTCACTGTAATGTCGTCTCTCTCAGCGTCGATGTCAGGAGACACAGGAGTTCTGCATGTTCTGGAGAGCGAAGAAGATCTGGACTGGATCCTCAACACTGGACCTCATCCTCCTTACATGATCGTCATGGAGACGGCCTTCTTCAACAGGTGTGTGTGTGTGTGTGTGTGTGTGATGGGGAGGGTTAGTGTAAGGGGAAAGAATATAAAAACCATTATGTCTCTGAAGAGTCCCTAAAAACATAGTGTGTGTGTAATCTCGTGTGTGTGTGTGTGTGTGTGTGTGTGTAATCTCGTGTGTGTGTGTGATCTTGTGTGTTTGTCCTGCAGGTCGGTCATGTTGAGAATGAAAAACTCGTCCAGAGTGTCTGGAGTCGCTGTGATCGTCTCCAAAACAGGCCTTGCTGAGAACTTCTCCCCTCACACACACTGCCCTAACCAGAACACAGGTGTGTGTGTGTGTGTGTGTGTGTGTGTGTGTGTGTGTGTGTGTGTGTGTGTGAGAGAGAGTATCCGTATCTGCGTGTGAGTGTAAGTGTGTGTTTGTATTAGTGTGTGTGTGTTATTGACATTACAAGACGGAAGGGAAATGTTGCATGTAAAAGTCATGTGACGTCAGATTAAAGTAAACATGCATTTAATTACTTGATTATTACATCAGTGTTTATTCTAAACTTGTGTGATGATGTGGAGACAGAAGCGGGAGAAATGGTGACCAGCTCCTAAAATACGTGAATCTCCTGTGTGTGTGTGTGTGTGTGTGTGCTCAGGTGTGTATTCTGCAGATTACGGGCCTGAACTCGCCAACTGTAACGGGACTGTCTGGAATCCTCTCGGGAACGGACTCTCCTATGAAGACTTCTCTTTCCCTGTGTTCGCTCTGAAAGATGAGAATCAGACTCAGGTCATCCGGAAGGTGTGTGTGTGTGTGTGTGTGTGTGATGTTTGATCATGTAAAGCTCCAGTTCTCCTCTATATCAGAGTCAGTGTTCCTGAACTCCTGAAACGCCTCCATTGTATCTCGAGTTTCTCCCGGAACAAACACGTCTCAATATTCCTCATTATAATAATTAATGCGCATAATAAAGGGGCGGGGCCTGGTTGAGTTAGTTAGTAGTGTGTTAAACTGGCGGTTATGGAAAGGGGCGGGGCATTTCCCAAACACACTCGAAGCGCTCGACCAATCACAACACACCGCTCCTGCCGACCAATCAGAGCGCAGTGTGCTTTCAGGAGGAGGGGCTTCATAGAGACAGGAAGTGAACAGAGCGTTACTGACAGACTGGGAAGAGAGGAGCCGCAACAATGGAGAATATGAGGAGAATAATCAACATTCAAGCAGGAAAACATGAAAACAAGAGCAGAATATGCTTCTTTAACATGTGTGTGTGTGTGTGTGTGTGTGTGTGTGTGTAGTGTTACGAGGATCATAACCTGCGTGTGAACGGGAGCGCTCCTCAGTATCCGCTGTGTGCGATGCAGCTGTTCTCACACATGCACGCCGTGACCGACACCGTGACGTGCATGAGGCGCACGGACCTGCAGACCCGCTTCAGCATCAATCCAGGTACACACACACACACACACACACACACACACACACACACACACACTCACACACACACTCACACACACACACACACTGCCTTTCAATTAAGATTGTTTGTGTGGCTCCGCTGGCAGATATTAGTCCTTGTTTGAAACACAAGCGTGCTGTTGTTGAGTCCGCTGTGATTATGGTCTGTCTGCCTCCTGTCAGAGGTTCTGTGTGACCCCTTGAGTGATTTCAACGTGTGGTGGTCGACTCGACCCCTGAACAACAGCGCCAAGGGTCACAAGGCCGACGAGAGCATCGTCATCGCAGCCACACGGGTGAGGAACACACACACACACACACACACACACACACTGACGCATCATCATCAGCAGAATCTGGGCATCAGGACACTTGTGGCCATTTTCCATAATTTGGTGTTTCCGTCAGGAGACGACAGTCATCGACGCAGCGAGGTCAACTCAAGAACAGGCACACGTTTCGCTCACACGACCTTTATCAATGCCATAACCTCCATTTATGAAGTCACATGATCAACCAAGCCAAGACTAATGGTGCGTTCTATTATTCATCCGTCTCGGAGATCCGAATCGGACGACAGACGTTGCCTAGCAACACGCCCCCTTTCCTCGGATTTCTCCTCTCGGACGTCGGACAACCGTGAGGACACCGAGAGAGAATTCCGTTTCGGAATTCAAGATGGCTGCGCCCTGTGACTTGTAAGAATGAATTGTTTTCATTGTTTTTGAACCGCTTTGGTATTTTAAATGACGGTTATAATCACTCGTATTACTGCGTCCCCTGTAGGCATGGGAATCGGTTGTTGTGAGTGCAATTACTGACGTTGCTAGCGTTGCTAACAGAAGATTAACATGAAAAACATTAATAAAGTGAACATTTTCAAGTTCAAATGGCTGCGTTTTAATAAGGTGTAGTCATAATATTTTTTCGTTTTAATGTAAGTGCCTGGTACTCGGCCAGCGCTACCATTATAACAGCTTTCCGGGTGGCGTCCATTTTTTTTCTCCGACTCGGACGCGTTAAACAAATAGAACGCTTGAAGTGTGGACGTGACGTCAAATCCGAGGTCCGAGTCGGTTCGTTGGCTATAATAGAACGCACCATAATACATGATCCAAACACGGTCTTGCCTTGGTTGATCATGTGATCTATGCAATCATGTGACTTCATAATGTGAGCGAAACGTTTGCCTGTTCTTGAGTTGACGACTCTCGTCTACTGGAGTGAGTGTGTGTGAGTGAGTGTGAGTGAGTGTGTGTGAGTGAGTGTGAGTGTGTGTGTGAGTGTGTGTGTGTGTGTGTGTGTGTGTGTGTGAGTGTGTTGGTCTGCACGGCTCGTTTGGACTGTTTTAAAGGCTGAAGTGTAAATGAAGGTTGTGTGTGTCAGCTCGACGGCAGGTCGTTCTTCTGGGAGGAGGCTCCAGCGGCCGAAGGAACCGTGTCTGGGATCGTCACCCTATTGGCTGCCGCTCATGCGCTTCAGCCTGTCACTCAAACGGCTCCGCCCCCTCGCAATATATTCTTCACCTTCTTCCAAGGGGTCAGTGTTTCGCCATGCTCTTCACTCAGTATTAGATCGGCCTGACGGAAGTGAGAGCGGTTTTATTCATAATTAATTCATACAAGTGTGTGTACGAACCCCCCTCTCTCTCTCTCTCTCTCTCTCTCTCTCTCTCAGGAAGCCTTCGACTACATCGGCAGCTCGAGGATGGTGTACGACATGCAGAGGGGGGAGTTCGTGATCGACTTCGACAACGTTCACTCCATGCTGGAGATCGGGCAGGTACACACACACACACACACACACACACACACCTGGATGTTCATGCATGTAATGAATGTTGTGTGTATGTCGAGTTTAAACACACACACCGTTCTTGTTTGTTTACAGGTTGGTCTGCGCCGTGGGCGGGAACTTTGGATGCACTCTGACCCCGTATCATTAAGAAACAGCAGTGTGAAGGACGAGGTGAGTGTCTCTCTCTCTCTCTCTCTCTCTCTCTCTCTCTCTATTATTTAAAATCTATAATGAGAATTTGTCAATGATCAAATAAAGTTGTTGTGAAAGTTCCCAAAGCATTTCCAGTCACACATGTACACACACACACACACACATACATAAAATAACAAGTCTCTCTCTCTCTCTCTCTCTATTGAAATACATACATATATAGATATATATATATTTTTTTCCTTTCTTTCTCTTTTTATTTTTATCTTGTATTTTTTGAGTTGAAAGGTTTTCTTTTAAAGAAGAATTGAGTATTTTAAGTCTTTCATGTAAAATAAAATGTAATTTAAAAGTCAAAAAAAGTCTCTCTCTCTCTCAGGTGTCAGAGATGATGAAGAGCATGCAGTCTATCGCCACTGATCTGGGCCTCTCATTGGTCGAGCCTCCTGTCACTCAGCCGCTCCCGCCCTCATCCCTGCAGCGCTTCCTGCGAGTCCGGCCAATCCCAGGCCTCGTTCTGGCGGATCATCAGTCCTCGTTCGTCAACAGGTCTCTGTTCTTTAACGACTGATCGTCACTAATTTCACTAATCACTCATTTCGATTCCCATTAGGTAATAACCCTTAGATATCGTCACACTCAGTGTTATTGCGGAGTGTGTGTGTGTGTGTGAGGAACTCTGACACACACAGCGTTAGAACACAACAGCCGCCCAACTCATACACACTTCATCATACACACTCTTATTAAACAACAACACATAAAACATCAGCAATCGCAACACACACACACACACACCTGAACACAGATGCGGCCGACGTGAACAGGGTTTCAGGATTTACAGCTGATGATTGGTTGACCTGCTGTTTGTCACCTGACGCAGATACTACGAGAGTGTGTATGACGACGCAGAGAACCTGAACATCTCGTACCCGCCCAACCTGAGTCCAGACGAGCAGCTGGTGTTCCAGACGGAGGAAGCCAAGGTGAGCGAGTGTGTGTGTGTGTGAAAGAGAGAGAGTGAGAGAGAGTGTGGTGAGCCTGAGTGCAGACGAGCAGCTATTAATAGCAATTAGCAAATATAATAGCAAAAGAAATGTTATTTTCTAACCTGTAAGAGCAAAGGCTCGTTCTCCTCTGTGTTAATGAGTGTGTCGGAGTGTGTGTTCACTGCATGTGTGTTTCCCTGACAGTCTCTGGCTGAAGTCGCCACTCTCGTCGCTCGCTCGCTGTACAAGCAGGCGGGAGGAAACGAGACAAACCTGAACAACATCACCGCTGACCCCAAGATCGTGAGTCACGTGACCTCACACACACACACAATAAATATCGATTTCTCTACTAATCGATTCTCATTTTTACGAACCGATATCGATTCTTAAATCTCAAGGATCGATTAGTCATCCTGTTTCATTTGAATGAATGGGACATTGTATCGCGGCTGCGCGCATCCAAAAAAATCACAATAATCTTTGTCCTTTGTTACTATTGATATGAAACAAAGTCTCAAATTTCAAATTACGTCCATTTTCTTTAGAAATTCAAAACCATAAATAGTGTTTTGTCGCTGTGGCGTGAGATTGCTCTGGAGAAGCAGCAGCGCTGATCTCTCTTCCGGCTTAATAATACCAGTCACAGCGCCAAATAAACATGAATGAGCATGTGAAAGTGTGTTAAAGATAGAGTACAACTTATCCAAATCCAGATCATGTCACATTGATTCGCTCAATCAGCGTTTCAACCGTGGAAAGACGTCAGTTAAACAGCTTGAAATCAATGTATCGTCATATTTACCTTAGAAAACCCACATAAACTCGTTAGTCAGCTAGAAAAAATAACTCTAGAGAGGAGCATTTTGCTAAATATATACACCATATTACATATGCATTATAATCTTAATGTTCTTTAATATTTAATGCAAATTTGAATAAATCTGGAAAGTTTTTTATGACAGCCATCATTTAAATGTTTATATTTCATATAATCTTCTTATTATAAAAATAAATAAAAGTGTAATTTAAGTGTTTTTGTACCTACAAAACAGTTCATTATTACCTTCATATTAGGCTAATGAAGTCTATAGGCTACAACTAGACTCCCATAGTTTACAGTATTAGTTCAGAGATTTGATTCCCTTGAGAAAAATGGCCATTTATTGGAACTGATATCCAAAATAATCAATATTGAATCGAATCAGAATCGAATCGAATTGCAAGCTTGTGAATCGAAATCGAATCAAATTGTAAAATTTGTCTCAATACCCAGCCCTAATACACTCACTAACTCACTCACACACACATACATACACATTCTCTCACTCAATCTCTCTCTCTCACACACACACTCTCTCTCTCTCACATGATCACATGTGACTCGCCCTGTTCAGCTCTAGTGTTCAAGTGTTCTCAAGTATGATCATGATTGTGTCACTGAGAATGTTGTCGAGGCATTATTGCATAAATAAATGAACACAAGAACAATAAATATAGAATATAACATTAACAAAAGTCAATAGCATTAAAATATGCCAAGTAATTAATCAAACGTGTACATCCGAGTTTCTCACAGTTGGGTTAGTCTTTGAAACTCTAAGTTTATGTTTAAAGCAAGAGCTGATATGTGAGTGAAGCGGACTGCGGTGTTGGCGACGCTGATGTGATGTGGGTCTCTCTCTCAGGTCGCTCAGCTGCTGTACGGGTTTTTAATCCAGAAGAACAACAGCTGGTTTCGGGCGCTGCTTCCTCCAGAGGTCACGAAGAAAGGAGCCAACAGCATCTTAAGTGTGTGTCCTGGTGTATACTCTTTCTCACACACACACACACGAGTCCTCAGTCGTGTGTCAGAGCAGCGTTCAGTGAGAGTGGATTATTAAGATGTTTATTTGCTGATTATTACATTACTGGCTTAATTTTTCAATTGCTAGATTAACTACATCACAACTTATATATACACACACATGTCCCCAAATGTGTGTTTTATGGGGACGGATCAATACAGTACACAGAACATGAGCGAGCGTGCCGGAGTGACGTGTGTGTGTTGCAGCGGTTCTGCTGTCGATGTTCAGCTGGTGTGTATCTGACCACTCCTCTGTTGTGTCCAGGCTCCGGTCCTCCTCAGTTCTACATCGGTGTGGGTCCGCGCAACACCGGCCCCGTGCACAGCGTGACCCGCTTCGTCCAGTACATCATGGCCAACCTGACCGGCAGCGTCACCAACCTCACCGAGAGCCAGTGCCTGAACCCAGAGAGCAAGGACGTAAGCAGCGGCGCTCACCCTGCCGGATGATGTTCAATAATGCTAAAAACTAAAATATGTTTGATTACGGTCATCTGAATGATATAATTGTTCAATTCTATATAATGTTAAAAACTTAAAAATGGTCTATTGTCATCTAAATATTTATTTAATTATGTTCAGTTATGTTAAAAACTTCAAAATGTTCCATTATTGACATCTGAATAACTATATAATTGGTCAATCATATATATATATATATATATATAGTGTTAAAAACTTGTTCAATTATTGTCATCTAAATAATTATATAATTGTTAAATCATATATAGAGAGAGAGAGTTAAAAACTTACAAATGTTCTATTATTGTCATTTAAATAATTATAATTATGTTCCTTTATTTATTTATTTATTTATTTATATATATATATATATATATATATATATACATATATATATAGTGTTAAAAACTTGTTCAATTATTATCATCTAAATAATTATTTAATTGTCCAATCATGTATGTGTGTGTATATATACAGTATATATATAGTGTTAAAAACTTGTTCAATTATTGTCATCTAAATAATTATATAATTGTTCAATCATATATATATAGAGAGAGTTAAAAACTTACAAATGTTCAATTATTGTCATTTAAATAATTATAATTATGTTCCTTTATTTATATATATATACTGTATATATATATATAGTGTTAAAAACTTGTTCAATTATTATCATCTAAATAATTATATAATTTTTCAATTATATATATATATATATATATAATATATAGTGTTAAAAATTATAATTATGTTCCATTATATATAATGTTAAAAACTTGTTCAATTATTGTCATCTAAATAATTATATAATTGTTCAATCATATATAGAGAGAGTTAAAAACTTACAAATGTTCAATTATTGTCATTTAAATAATTATAATTATGTTCCTTTATTTATATATATATATATATATATATATATATACTGTATATATATATATATAGTGTTAAAAACTTGTTCAATTATTATCATCTAAATAATTATATAATTTTTCAATTATATATATATAATATATAGTGTTAAAAATTATAATTATGTTCCATTATATATAATGTTAAAAACTTGTTCAATTATTGTCATCTAAATAATTATATAATTGTTCAATCATATATAGAGAGAGTTAAAAACTTACAAATGTTCAATTATTGTCATTTAAATAATTATAATTATGTTCCATTATTTATATATATATATATATATATAGTGTTAAAAACTTGTTCAGTTATTATCATCTAAATAATTATATAATTTTTCAATCATATATATATATAGTGTTAAAAATTATAATTATGTTCCATTATATATAATGTTAAAAACTTGAAAATGTTCAATTATTCATTATTAACATATGAATAATTATATAATTGTTCAATCATATATATATATATATATATATATAGTGTTAAAAACTTGTTCAATTATTATCATCTAAATAATTATATAATTGTTCATCATATATATATATATATATATATATATATAGTGTTCAAAACTTACAAATGTTCAATTATTGTCATCTAAATAATTATAATTATGTTCCATTATATATAATGTTAAAAACTTGAAAATGTTCAATTATTCATTATTAACATTTGAATAATTATATAATCGTTCAATCATATATATATATAGTGTTAAAAACTTGTTCAATTATTGTCATCTAAATAATTATAATTATGTTCCATTATATATAATGCTAAAAACTTGAAAATGTTCAATTATTTTGATCTTAATTATAATTGTTCAATTATATAGTGTTAAAAACTTACAAATGTTTAATTATTGTCATCTAAATAAATATTTATATAATTGTGTTCAACTATATGTAAAAAAACTTGAAAATGTTCCATTATTAACATCTGATTAGTTATATATTTGTTTAATCATATATTATATATAGTGTTAAAAACTTGTTAAATAAGTGTCGTCTAAATAATTATATAATTGTTCAATCATATAAGTAGTGTTTAAAACCTACAAATGTTCAATTATTGTCATCTAAATATTTATATAATTTATGTACCATAATGTTTAATTTTCTGAAAACTTGTCGTCTATGTTCCCAGAATGCCCAGCGCTCATGTTCCCCGTTTGTGTTCTCAGTTTTCCTCGTATTTCTGGGTGTCGGGGCCGTTGGTGAACGGCAGCGGAGAGCCGTTCTGCGTGAATGCGTCGGTGCGTCTGGCTAAAGCCGTGTCTCCGGCCTTCGACCTCATGGAGTACGGCTCCCGGGATTACTCCACATGGACCGAGTCTCGCTGGAAGAGCATCCGAGCGCGAGTCTTCCTCGTGGCCAGCCGAGAACTCGAGGTAATCCTCGTCGGTCACTGGCTACGAGTAAATGCATGTTCACATTTAATGACTAAACTAAAATTACCATCACACACACACCTCCTCACTTTATTTCTCTCAACAAGAGAGCTGTCAATCAATAAAGTAAAAAATAACTAGCGTTGAAAACGTAAGATATTTTGTTGTAAATTGAAAAACTGTTACTTGGTTCTTAAAAGTTACTTTACTAGTTATTTGTAATGAGTTACACAGAAGACTGAATTTATCAAATCTATAATCTAGATTTATGATTTGCTTTGATTTCATTTTCTGTGTGTGTTTCTGGCAGATGTTAACACTAGGAGTGGGCGTGGCTGTGCTGCTGCTCTCTCTATTGGTGACATACTTCATCAGCTCGAAGGCGGAGCTTCTGTTCAGCTCCGCCCGTGAAACGCCCACAACCACCTACTGAACAGAGTATCATACATTCGAAGGCGGGGCTTCTTTTTAGCCCCACCCATGAAACACCCACAACCACCTAGTGAACAGAATATCATCGACTTGAAGGCGGAGCTTCTCTTTAGCCCTGCCCATTAAACGCCCACAACCACCTATTGAACAGAATATCATCCACTCGAAGGCGGGCTTCTGTTCAGCTCCGCCCATAACACGCCCACAACCACCTCCTGTTTCCTTTAGCACAGAAACACACTTCAGTTCAAGAGTAATTTATTTTTAGCCTGACAGGGTTGTGCCGCACTGGTTTTAACTGGGCTGAACTGGTCTGCTCTCCTGGAAAGTTGTTCATATTGTTTTGCTTTTTTTTATTCCTGATGATTTTTTCTGATTATGACATGGACGGGCACAAAAAGCTGATTTTAAAGTTGAGAATAGTGTGTGTGTGTGTGTGTTGACATGAATGCAGTGCGTTTGTGCAATAGCTTACGGAGTTAAGTTCAAACTTAATTTTGATGTGAATCTTTTTGTTTGGGAATGTAAAGCCGTCCGCCCGCGCAGGACTTGACGACTGTAATTAATCCCCAAACACAGACTGTCCAGTGAACCGCTCGTGATGTTTCCACTGAGCTTCAGAAAACCAAATTAACACTGACACGCAGCGTTTGTTTGTTGACTTTAATTGAATGAAAGCTGATTGATTAATGATGTCATTATTTTTCTCTAAGAAACTGATGCCTTGAGAACCTGAATAAACATGACTTTCTTTTCCACAGTTTCGTCTGGCTTTGATTTTGAATAAAACATTAATCATAGAAACAAACCTCACATCACAGACAGCATATATGGCACATTATCAGTCAATGCTCGAGAGGGATTATAAGGAATCGAAAGATTTGCTTTGCGACGGAAGTTCAAGTGAATCAATGAAAATTAACTTTATTTATACTATGTGTGAATTGGTGGGAGTTGAGACACATTTTTCACTATTACTTTTATTTTTCTGTCTCCACTGTCAGATATTTGTTCTTGTTTACCTTTAGTCATTTTGCTTGTTCTTAATGTATTTGAAATGTTTGGATGTTTATGCCGTAACACGAGACAGAAACACTGACGAGGACGAGTTGGAGAGAAATATATGATATATTAAACATGATTCCGGCAGAAAGAGCTGTTTTCCAGTCTCTCTTGTCTGAGAAACAGGAAGAGTCGAGCTCGGGTCTTTATGCATGAGCGGAAAAAGAAGAGAGAAAAGGATGCAGTTGTGAAATTGTGTGTGTAAGAGTGTATTTTGAGTGTCTCTGAACGGACAGTTTGTTTCTGCCCACAGTTTCCTGTTAAATGACTCTTGTTCTCTGCCACAGTCCCTCTTCCTCTTCACTCTTCTCTTCTGTTCTGTTCGGCTCGTCTCTCGGAGGAAGAAGAAGATGATTCGGCCGCTGGACTTGTGTCTGATTCTCCTGCTCAGCGCTGGACGAGTCGGTAAGATCATCGGGACCGAGAACACGGCACTCTCCTCTGGACAAAACTAAATATTGTTTTATATCTTTTTGTTCCCCAAATACTGAATTATGTTGCAATAACCTGCATTTAATGAAAAAAAAAATTAGGTTTATTTTTATATGACTTGATTTGCGTAATTTGACTGAATTAATTTACAACTGGATTCCCTTTATCGGGTAAAAATATACGTCGCTTTAAAGTCGCGTCTTCATCTATACAGCGATTTAACAATAGAGTTTCACAACAGCTTTAACAGGAGATTACAGTCACAGATCTACAATAAAGTTATTGTCCAGATAAAGTTAGTTTTGATTGATTCACTTCCGTTGTAAAGTTATTAAAACGGCCGCTTTAAACTTCTAAATATATTATAATAGCTACAATTTTGCTTTAAACATCAATAATTGTTTAAAATATATTGGTTTAAAGTTGTAAACATTTAAAGTTGCTACAAATAATATGCTTTAAACATTTAACATTAATCATTTATAATGTGTGTGTTTGTTTATATGTTTATGTGATTATTAATTATTTCCTGTGTTTGTGTGTAAAAGCCGCCCAATCGGGAAATGGAGGAGACGTGTGTTATATTCTGGACGGGATTCTGATCGTTTACGGCGTCGTTTTGACAGTGCTTTACTGCAGATTAAAGGTGAAACACACACACCACATTCATGTTTTACACCCATCTTAGATTAAATTACATTTATGGAGACAGTGTTATACTTACACACACTGAGAAATATGATGTTCTTCCCTTTTACTGTCGGTTCTTCCTTAAAATAAACAATAAAAAAAACATTTCTGTCTCGTTTTTCAGCACAAATATCGAAATATTCTTAAATCAAGAGACATTTACTGGAGAAGATATTGAGTCTTGTTTACTGAAAAATGTGTACAAATAAAGTGAGTTTGTGTTTAAAAACGAACAAATATCTGCCAATGGAGTCAGAAAATAATATTGTTTTCACTTTCAATGAAGTTTATTTTCATGACTCCATGGCAGATATTTGTTCTTTTTATAAACACGAACTCACTGTATTTCAACACATTTTCTTTTGTTTGTTTTGGCAGTGTAGTAATATTACTCTAACTAGGCTACAGTTTTTGTATCTGTACTAAAATAATTATTTAGGCTATTTATTCATTATTAACTAATACATTAATTAAATGTACAGAAATGAAAACAAAACTGAACATTAGAACACTAGGCTAATTGTTCAATATTTAGCATGAAAGCTAAACATAATCTGCAAACCCGATTCGCTCATGCCTATATTAATCATAAATGTGCCGCTATAGTTTATGCTCAAAAACCATACACAAACCATATATTAGCCTATGTAAAATGTATGTTTTTAATGAGCATCTATCCGTAAAATCCTCATAAAAATACAATAGCAGCTTTTAGACGGTCTGACACGCCGATATTCAAACAAACTTCCCCACAAACTATTCATATTTAAGTTAGTGCATGTGAGAACCGTCTGAATCAACATCTCGTTGGTCTGCTCATTTCTTTTACTTTTTTACTCTAGTTAGAATCTCATCTTTAGTGAATATCTGAATGTGAGTTTGATGTGGAACTGACGTTTGAGGAACATGATGATGATGTTGATTGTTGTCGTTCACAGATGAATTCGTCTCACAGTTTCTCTGAGGTGAGTGTGTGTGTGTGTGTGTGTGTGGTCGCTCTCTTTCTGCTGAATCTACACACAACTCTGTTCTTCCTCTTACAACACACACACACACACACACACACACACACACACACACACACACACACACACACACACACACTTTTGTCACGATCGCAAGGACACTGAGGTCACTTTTCTCAACTCTTCACGCGGTTCATTTCACATTAACTTCACAAAACAAACACCATATCACTGATACAACACCAGCTACAAACACACAACAGCAGTATTAGACGACCCTTTCTTCTGTCCGGTCTCTTTTTTGTGGTTTTTGTCATGATTAATTTTATCTGTGAAACCCAAACCTGTTCATATACGCGAACACTCGGTCGGCCAGATGACAGTAGCTACGGAAGCCCATTTCAGACACATTCAGGAAAACATGCTTTTGTAAATCATAATTACTGTATGACATAAAAAGTCAATATATTCATATTTATGAAATGAAAAGCCAAAAAGATGACATTAAGAAGTGAGTCATTCATGGAAAGATTTCACCTTTTTAGCTCATTTCGACTCATAATCTCGTAATGACATAAAAAGTCAACACTTTGACATACATCATCATATTAATGAGATGGAAACTCAAAATTATGAATAAAAGTTTAAATTATGACAAAAGTCAATTATTACATCAATAGTTTAGATTATGACATAAAAAGTCAACATTCTGATTTAAAAAGTTGAAATTACGACTCGTAAACTCATGACTCATGATCATTTCATATTTTTAATTCATGACTTTTATCTCATGACAATTTTTTTTTTTTTTACAAAAGTCAGAATTTACGACATTCAATAAGATGAGATGTTAAAATGATCACATAAAAAAAATGAAAATGACTGAATTTTGAAAGCCAAAATTTAATTTTTTTTTAACTAATTTTGCCTGTTTAATCTCATAATTATGAAAAAATGGTAAAAATTCAAATCGGACATGTCAGAATTACGATTTAATGTAAATTTTGACTTGTCGTAATTAAATTTTTGACATTTGATGTCATAATTGGGTTTGCGGCACCAACCGGGATTACGGTGGTGCGTCAGATGCGTTACGCAACAGCCGAAAGTGTCGTATCGACGCAGTGTCTCGTTCCCTCGAAAGGGAGCCATGATGTCATCGTCCAGCTCAGTTCAGCTCATATAATGATGTCAATGCAGGCAGATCAATAAAATTGTTGAATATTAAGTTTCTCCAATTGTGAGTTGTTTATTTCTCATAATTGTGAGAATTTTTTATTTACAATTGTGAGGGTTTTTTATAATTGTGAGATTTTTGTCTCATAATTGTGAGTTTTTGTGTCATGAAAGCATGATGTGTCTGTGATGGGGTGTTAATGGCCTTCCGTATGTAAGCGCAGAATCTCTCTTTCATATTCATCCTCTCATCTTCTGAGAAAAGCAAAGAGGAACAGAAAGAGGGTAACGCCACAGCTTTGAGCAAGACTGTTCTCACAATCTCACTGTCCTTTTGTGCTTTTCAGAAACAAGATGGAGACATTTATCAGGTACAGTGATGACTGTCAGAGAGTCTGATGAGTGAATGACTGTGGTCTGATTATGATATTGATCGTTAGAGAGTCTGAAGAGTGAATGACTGTGGTCTGAGTATGATATATGACCGTCAGCGAGTCTGAGTGAATGACTGTGGTCTGATTATGATATATGACCGTCAGAGAGTCTGATGAGTGAATGAATGTGGTCAGATTATGATATATGACCGTCAGCGAGTCTGAGTGAATGACTGTGGTCTGATTATGATATTGATCATTAGAGAGTCTGATGAGTGAATGACTGTGGTCTGATTATGATTTATGACCGTCAGAGAGTCTGAGTGAATGACTGTGGTCTGATTATGATTTATGACCGTTAGAGACTCTGATGACGAGTGAATGACTGTGGTCTGATTATGATATTGATCGTTAGAGAGTCTGATGAGTGAATGAATGTGGTCAGATTATGATATATGACCGTCAGCGAGTCTGAGTGAATGACTGTGGTCTGATTATGATATTGATCATTAGAGAGTCTGATGAGTGAATGACTGTGGTCTGATTATGATATATGACCGTCAGCGAGTCTGATAAGTGAATGACTGTGGTCTGATTATGATATATGACCGTCAGCGAGTCTGAGTGAATGACTGTGGTCTGATTATGATATATGACCATCAGCGAGTCTGATGAGTTAATGACTGTGGTCTGATTATGATTTATGACCGTCAGAGAGTCTGAGTGAATGACTGTGGTCTGATTATGATATTGATCGTTAGAGAGTCTGATGAGTGAATGACTGGTCTGATTATGATTTATGACCGTCAGCGAGTCTGATGAGTGAATGACTGTGGTCTGATTATGATATATGACCGTCAGAGAGTCTGATGAGTGAATGACTGTGGTCTGATTATGATTTATGACCATCAGCGAGTCTGATGACGAGTGAATGACTGTGGTCTGATTATGATTTATGACCGTCGGAGAGTCTGAGTGAATGACTGGTCTGATTATGATTTATGACCGTTAGAGACTCTGATGACGAGTGAATGACTGTGGTCTGATTATGATATTGATCGTTAGAGAGTCTGATGAGTGAATGACTGGTCTGATTATGATTTATGACCGTCAGCGAGTCTGATGAGTGAATGACTGTGGTCTGATTATGATATATGACCGTCAGAGAGTCTGATGAGTGAATGACTGTGGTCTGATTATGATTTATGACCATCAGCGAGTCTGATGACGAGTGAATGACTGTGGTCTGATTATGATATATGACCGTCAGCGAGTCTGATGAGTGAATGACTGTGGTCTGATTATGATATATGACCGTCAGAGAGTCTGATGAGTGAATGACTGTGGTCTGATTATGATTTATGACCGTCAGCGAGTCTGATGAGTGAATGACTGTGGTCTGATTATGATTTATGACTGTCAGAGAGTCTGATGAGTGAATGACTGTGGTCTGATTATGATATATGACCGTCAGAGAGTCTGATGAGTGAATGACTGTGGTCTGATTATGATTTATGACTGTCAGCGAGTCTGATGAGTGAAAGACTGTGGTCTGATTATGATATATGACCGTTAGAGACTCTGATGAGTGAATGACTGAGGCCTGATTATGATATATGACCGTCAGAGAGTCTGATGAGTGAATGACTGTGGTCTGATTATGATATATGACCGATAGAGAGTCTGATGAGTGAATGACTGTGGTCTGATTATGATATATGACCGATAGAGAGTCTGATGAGTGAATGACTGTGGTCTGATTATGATATATGACCGTCAGAGATTCTGATGAGTGAATGACTGTGGTCTGATTATGATATATGACCGTTAGAGACTCTGATGATTTAATGACTGTGGTCTGATTATGATTTATGACCGTCAGAGAGTCTGAGTGAATGACTGTGGTCTGATTATGATATATGACCGTTAGAGACTCTGATGATTTAATGACTGTGGTCTGATTATGATTTATGACCGTCAGAGAGTCTGATGAGTGAATGACTGTGGTCTGATTATGATTTATGACCGTCAGAGAGTCTGATGAGTGAATGACTGTGGTCTGATTATGATATATGACCGTCAGAGAGTCTGATGAGTGAATGACTGTGGTCTGATTATGATATATGACCGTCAGCGAGTCTGATGAGTGAATGACTGTGGTCTGATTATGATATATGACCGTCAGAGAGTCTGATGAGTGAATGTTTGTGGTCTGATTATGATATATGACCATCAGAGAGTCTGATGAGTGAATGACTGTGGTCTGATTATGATATATGACCGTCAGAGATTCTGATGAGTGAATGACTGTGGTCTGATTATGATATATGACCGTTAGAGACTCTGATGATTTAATGACTGTGGTCTGATTATGATTTATGACCGTCAGAGAGTCTGAGTGAATGACTGTGGTCTGATTATGATATATGACCGTTAGAGACTCTGATAATTTAATGACTGTGGTCTGATTATGATATATGACCGTCAGAGAGTCTGATGATTTAATGACTGTGGTCTGATTATGATTTATGACCGTCAGAGATTCTGATGAGTGAATGACTGTGGTCTGATTATGATATATGACCGTTAGAGACTCTGATGATTTAATGACTGTGGTCTGATTATGATTTATGACCGTCAGAGGGTCTGATGAGTGAATGACTGTGGTCTGATTATGATTTATGACCGTCAGAGATTCTGATGAGTGAATGACTGTGGTCTGATTATGATATATGACCGTTAGAGACTCTGATGATTTAATGACTGTGGTCTGATTATGATATATGACCGTCAGAGAGTCTGATGAGTGAATGACTGTGGTCTGATTATGATTTATGACCGTCAGAGATTCTGATGAGTGAATGGCTGTGGTCTGATTATGATTTATGATCGTCAGCGAGTCTGATGATTGAATGACTGTGGTCTGATTATGATATATGACCGTCAGCAAGTCTGATGAGTGAATGGCTGTGGTCTGATTATGATTTATGACCGTCAGAGAGTCTGATGAGTGAATGGCTGTGGTCTGATTATGATTTATGACCATCAGAGAGTCTGATGAGTGAATGACTGTGGTCTGATTATGATATATGACCGTCAGCGAGTCTGATGAGTGAATGACTGTGGTCTGATTATGATATATGACCGTCAGAGAGTCTGATGAGTGAATGACTGTGGTCTGATTATGATATATGACCGTCAGCGAGTCTGATGAGTGAATGACTGTGGTCTGATTATGATATATGACCGTCAGAGAGTCTGATGAGTGAATGACTGTGGTCTGATTATGATATATGACCGTCAGAGAGTCTGATGAGTGAATGACTGTGGTCTGATTATGATATATGACCGTCAGCGAGTCTGATGAGTGAATGACTGTGGTCTGATTATGATATATGACCGTCAGCGAGTCTGATGAGTGAATGACTGTGGTCTGATTATGATATATGACCGTCAGAGAGTCTGATGAGTGAATGACTGTGGTCTGATTATGATATATGACCGTCAGCGAGTCTGATGAGTGAATGACTGTGGTCTGATTATGATATATGACCGTCAGCAAGTCTGATGAGTGAATGGCTGTGGTCTGATTATGATTTATGACCATCAGAGAGTCTGATGAGTGAATGACTGTGGTCTGATTATGATATATGACCGTCAGCGAGTCTGATGAGTGAATGACTGTGGTCTGATTATGATATATGACCGTCAGAGAGTCTGATGAGTGAATGACTGTGGTCTGATTATGATTTATGACCATCAGAGAGTCTGATGAGTGAATGACTGTGGTCTGATCAGTGTGTGTTGTTCCTCAGGATTTGGGCCGTCATGATCTGGACACCTACGACACTCTTCATGGAATGAAGAAGAAGCCTCTGCCATGAGAACATCTGCATGCTTTCTACATAATTGAGCTTTGTTAATATCCAGTTCTTCTCTGTTGTCATTATTTGATGTTGTTAATTTGTACAATGTGTGTGTAAGGCACTTAATGCCAATTAACATAGTAAAGTTATATTTAATATTTTTTTTATGTCCAATCATTTTTTGTTAATGTATGAGTAAAAATATTCTTGTTTCTAATTTAAATAAAATACTTTCGTATCCTTCCTGTTTGTTAATGCTTGATCTTTTCTCATTTCTATTTTAAATATACAGCTGACCAGCAGGTGTCGCAATAAAACAGTTGGGAAATGTTTATTGGGAAATAAACTAAATTATTAACTCGCTCCAGGTCAAAGCTAACAAATATTTAAATCAGCTTTGATACACCACGTGACCAATCAAATTAGAAGAACACAAACAACTCCTGCATAAATATACATTTGTGTAAGTTAAATGTATTTAGATGTTAATGATCAAATAAATAAATAAATACATTACAAATTACTTGCACAATAATAATAACAATGCTATTGAATATTTTACTATAAAGTAAAAAAAAAAATGTATATCTCTCTAGTCTAGATTGGGTTTAAATAATTTGCCTGATTGTGGGTGTTCATAAAATGTCAAGAATTTTCTCCTGAACTGGTTTGTCCTGTTCATTTCTACTTTACAAAACAACAAAACCAAACAAAAGCCACGAATTCCTCAAACTTCACTTCCGCTCGAACAGATTCAGAGAGAACAGTTTTCTGCCATTCGCTTCAAATCCCCAACAGAGAGTTTGGATTTCAAGAGGAAAAACATAACTTTATAGTTTAGTGCACAATCCAAAGGTCAGTACGAGCGAGAGGGGGTGTGCGCGCACGTGCGCGTTCCCGGCGGTGGGTGGAGCCCGCGTGAACACGCAGGTGTGTGGGAACGCTCACCTGAACACACTTCAAACAGAGTTTAATCATGAGTTTATCAGCCTCTGGATCTTCCTGTAGAAACTCGGCTTGCATTTTCTTTTTATTCCTTTAAATGCTTAAAAATGGCGGACCATGAGAACACCGTTCAACACGGATGAACGGAAAAGCGCGCGAGAACATGAGGAGGAATAACAGAAATACACTGACAGAATAAAGCAGAAACATGATGACGAATCTCCTCATCTTCATCGGTGCGATGCTCTTCACCTTGATGGGTAAGACAAACACTCACGAACTTCGGAAGACTCGAGTGTGTGTGTGTGTGTGTGTGTGTTTGTGTGTGTGTGTTTCGGTTAAATATTTGTCAATTGCGGTAACACTACTTTGTTAACATTAGTACATTAATACGTTTTTGTTAATTAATATTAATGTATTCCCGAAATTAAAAGTCGTATCTGTTAACCTTAGTTAAAGCATTGATTGACATGACCGTTGTGTTTTTATTAACGGTTATAAAGTTTTATGAATACTGCAACCAACCAACTAAAACCAGTCACACACATATAGTTGTGTTTGAGTGGCTGTTTTTCAGAGTCCATAAGTTGTGTGTGTGTGTGTGTGTGTGTGTGTGTGTGTATGGTTGATTCAATTGGTACAGTGACATTCTTCAATCATCAACCAGCCTCAAAAACCATTACTCACTGATTTATGACTGTCGTGGAGGAAATATGTGCAGAAATGTGTGTGTGTGTGTGTGTGTGTGAGAGAGAGAGAGAGAGAGAGAGAGAGTCTGAGTGAGATAGCGTGTGTGAGAGAGAGAGAGTGTGAATGAGATTGTGTGTGTGTGTGTGAGAGAGAGAGAGAGAGAGTGTGAGAGAGAGTGTGAGTGTGAGAGAGAGAGATGGGTAGGTTTCAGGGTCAGGTGTGTGTGCGTGCGTGTGTGTGTGTGTGTGTGTGTGTGTGTGTGTGTGTGTGTGTGTGTGTGTGTGTGTGTGTGAAGGTAAAGGTATGTATTGTTATTTTAAACGTGTGGCGTGTCAGTGTGTTTGTGTTCAGTGAGTGTGTGTGTGATGAAGACAAACAATAACCGGAACTGCAACATGACATTCTCTCTCTATCTCTCTCTCTCTCTCTCTCTCTCTCTCTAGCTCTCTCTCTCTCTCTCTCTCTCTCTCTCTCTCTCTAGCTCTCTCTCTCTCTCTCTCTCTCTCTCTCTCTCTCTCTCTCTCTCTCTCTCTCTCAATTCAATTCAATTCAATTCATATTGCCAAAGCGTCAAAACAACATAGAAAATGATTTGGAACATTTAGTACACAAAATATTAAAACTGATATCATAAAACAATAATAAAAAAATGAACAGATTAATAAATAAAATAAAATGGATTTAGAAATCATCTATATATATATATATATATACATAAAAAAGAAAAAATATTGAACATTATATACATGTGTGTAGGTCTTAGGCTGTGAGTGAGTCTCTCTCTCTCTCTCTCTCTCGCTGTCTCACTTTCTCCTGCTTTCCGTCTCATTCTCTCGCTTTGAAATGTAAGTGTGTGCTGGATTTGCTTCAAGATGATTTGACGTTAAACATGAAGTGGAGATCCATCAACACACTCGTCCAGTCGAGCTGCAGTGTGTAGAGTGATGGACACGGCTCAGACGGAGCGTAAGGTCTCGAGTGCGTCTCAATCTCTGCTCAGTTTTCTCCGGCGCTCCTCTTTCATTATTTACCGCAGGACCACTAGCGGCTCTTCCAGTGTTTTGATTCCCTTCATGAGACTTCACACACACATCTGATCATAAACATCAACACGATCCGCTAAACCTGTCACACTCCATCTCAAGAGTTTACACTCTTTATCCAGTCAAGTCTGTTATTATAACTCTATTATAACTCTATTATAACTCTAGTATAACTCTAGTATAACTCTATTATAACTCTACAAACGCCCTCCTTCAGCTCCAGTCCTTCTGTGTCAGTCTGAGCCGCTCTTATCAGGCAAACGGGAGAATAACTTTGATATCGTCACTAATATTTCAATTGATTATCCATCATCATTTTATAGAAACATCATGAATATTAAATATGATCATCAGGCTTTTGAGGAAGTCAATCATCTTTGTGTTGCATTGCGTTATACATGTTAAAACTACAGAGATTTGATCACAAAACTAAGCCTTTAAATATCATATTATTGGCAGATAATTTGCATACACACACATATAGATATATATGCATTTATGTAAGTGTATGCATTATAATGTTATAAAGATCTCATTGATTTATATTACTAACTCGCATAAAAATATTAATATCTGCCAATAATATTTCTTAGTAAGATGATATTTAAATGCTTAGTTTTATGATCTATAGACTCAAACTGAGCAAAATGTTAAAGCGTTTTATGTAAATATCTGCAAGCATCCTAATCTCATTTAAATATCAACATCAGTCTCTAATAATAAAATCTGTTTGTCCTCCATATTCTCACTACATCAGAACTTTATACGCCTGATCAATCAAATATGATATTATGAAACGTTAAATGCATGCGAATTCCCACCATAACACTGATAAACATGTCGTCAGAAACCGGCCGTATGGGACGTGCTTTATGGTTTGATGGAGCGTTGATGGTTTGGGCTGATTTCTGACCATCATTGTTGGGTGTGGGAACGTCCTTGTGTTTCTGTGGCGTGTGTGTGTGTGTGTGTGTGTGTGTGTGTCGGGCCGAGAGCGGTGGATCATGATAGTGCGGTTTATTATTAACTCTCACACACACTGACCTCGACTCCACACTGACCCCAGACAGAGACGTTCACAGATCTCACACCGACTCTTTGTTTCTCAGTGTGTGTGTGTGTGTGTGTGTGTGTGTGTGTGTGTTCTCAGATCTCACTCCGACTCTGTATTTCTCAGTGTGTGTGTGTGTGTGTGTGTGTTCTCAGATCTCACACCGACTCTGTATTTCTCAGTGTGTGTGTGTGTGTGTGTGTGTGTGTGTGTTCACAGATCTCACTCCGACTCTGTATTTCTCAGTGTGTGTGTGTGTGTGTGTGTGTGTTCACAGATCTCACTCCGACTCTGTATTTCTCAGTGTGTGTGTGTGTGTGTGTGTGTGTGTGTGTTCTCAGATCTCACTCCGACTCTGTATTTCTCAGTGTGTGTGTGTGTGTGTGTGTGTTCTCAGATCTCACACCGACTCTGTATTTCTCAGTGTGTGTGTGTGTGTGTGTGTGTGTGTGTGTGTTCTCAGATCTCACACCGACTCTGTATTTCTCAGTGTGTGTGTGTGTGTGTGTGTGTGTGTGTGTGTGTGTTCTCAGATCTCACACCGACTCTTTATTTCTCAGTGTGTGTGTGTGTGTTTACAGATCTCACTCCGACTCTGTATTCCTCAGTGTGTGTGTGTGTGTGTGTGTGTGTGTTCACAGATCTCACTCCGACTCTGTATTTCTCAGTGTGTGTGTGTGTGTGTGTGTGTGTTCACAGATCTCACACCGACTCTTTATTTCTCAGTGTGTGTGTGTGTTCACAGATCTCACTCTGACTCTGTATTTCTCAGTGTGTGTGTGTGTGTGTGTGTGTGTGTGTGTGTGTGTGTTCACAGATCTCACTCTGACTCTGTATTTCTCAGTGTGTGTGTGTGTGTGTGTGTGTGTGTGTGTGTTCACAGATCTCACTCCGACTCTGTATTTCTCAGTGTGTGTGTGTGTGTGTGTGTGTGTGTGTTCACAGATCTCACACCGACTCTTTATTTCTCAGTGTGTGTGTGTGTGTGTGTGTGTGTTCACAGATCTCACTCCGACTCTGTATTTCTCAGTGTGTGTGTGTGTGTGTGTGTTCACAGATCTCACTCTGACTCTTTATTCCTCAGTGTGTGTGTGTGTGTGTGTGTGTGTGTGTTCACAGATCTCACTCCGACTCTGTATTTCTCAGTGTGTGTGTGTGTGTGTGTGTGTGTGTGTGTGTGTGTGTTCACAGATCTCACACCGACTCTTTATTTCTCAGTGTGTGTGTGTGTGTGTGTGTGTTCACAGATCTCACTCTGACTCTGTATTTCTCAGTGTGTGTGTGTGTGTGTGTGTGTGTGTGTGTGTGTGTTCACAGATCTCACTCCGACTCTGTATTTCTCAGTGTGTGTGTGTGTGTGTGTGTGTGTGTTCACAGATCTCACACCGACTCTTTATTTCTCAGTGTGTGTGTGTGTGTGTGTGTGTTCACAGATCTCACACCGACTCTTTATTTCTCAGTGTGTGTGTGTGTGTGTGTGTGTTCACAGATCTCACTCTGACTCTTTATTTCTCAGTGTGTGTGTGTGTGTGTGTGTGTGTGTGTGTGTTCACAGATCTCACACCGACTCTTTATTCCTCAGTGTGTGTGTGTGTGTGTGTGTGTTCACAGATCTCACTCTGACTCTTTATTCCTCAGTGTGTGTGTGTGTGTGTGTGTGTTCACAGATCTCACTCTGACTCTTTATTTCTCAGTGTGTGTGTGTGTGTGTGTGTGTTCACAGATCTCACTCTGACTCTTTATTCCTCAGTGTGTGTGTGTGTGTGTGTGTGTGTGTTCACAGATCTCACTCTGACTCTGTATTTCTCAGTGTGTGTGTGTGTGTGTGTGTGTGTGTGTGTTCACAGATCTCACTCTGACTCTGTATTTCTCAGTGTGTGTGTGTGTGTGTGTGTGTGTGTGTGTTCACAGATCTCACTCCGACTCTGTATTTCTCAGTGTGTGTGTGTGTGTGTGTGTGTGTGTTCACAGATCTCACTCCGACTCTGTATTTCTCAGTGTGTGTGTGTGTGTGTGTGTGTGTGTTCACAGATCTCACTCCGACTCTGTATTTCTCAGTGTGTGTGTGTGTGTGTGTGTGTGTTCACAGATCTCACTCCGACTCTGTATTTCTCAGTGTGTGTGTGTGTGTGTGTGTGTGTGTTCACAGATCTCACTCTGACTCTTTATTCCTCAGTGTGTGTGTGTGTGTGTGTGTGTTCACAGATCTCACTCTGACTCTTTATTCCTCAGTGTGTGTGTGTGTGTGTGTGTTCACAGATCTCACTCTGACTCTGTATTTCTCAGTGTGTGTGTGTGTGTGTGTGTGTGTGTGTTCACAGATCTCACTCCGACTCTGTATTTCTCAGTGTGTGTGTGTGTGTGTGTGTGTGTGTGTGTGTGTTCACAGATCTCACACCGACTCTTTATTTCTCAGTGTGTGTGTGTGTGTTCACAGATCTCACTCCGACTCTGTATTTCTCAGTGTGTGTGTGTGTGTGTGTTCACAGATCTCACTCTGACTCTGTATTTCTCAGTGTGTGTGTGTGTGTGTGTGTGTGTGTTCACAGATCTCACACCGACTCTGTATTTCTCAGTATGTGTGTGTGTGTGTGTGTGTGTGTGTTCACAGATCTCACTCCGACTCTGTATTTCTCAGTGTGTGTGTGTGTGTGTGTGTGTGTGTGTTCTCAGATCTCACTCCGACTCTGTATTTCTCAGTGTGTGTGTGTGTGTGTGTGTGTGTGTGTTCACAGATCTCACACCGACTCTGTATTTCTCAGTATGTGTGTGTGTGTGTGTGTGTGTGTTCACAGATCTCACTCTGACTCTGTATTTCTCAGTGTGTGTGTGTGTGTGTGTGTGTGTGTGTTCACAGATCTCACACCGACTCTGTATTTCTCAGTGTGTGTGTGTGTGTGTGTTCACAGATCTCACTCTGACTCTGTATTTCTCAGTGTGTGTGTGTGTGTGTGTGTGTGTGTGTGTGTGTGTTCACAGATCTCACACCGACTCTGTATTTCTCAGTATGTGTGTGTGTGTGTGTGTGTGTGTGTGTTCACAGATCTCACTCCGACTCTGTATTTCTCAGTGTGTGTGTGTGTGTGTGTGTGTGTTCTCAGATCTCACTCCGACTCTGTATTTCTCAGTGTGTGTGTGTGTGTGTGTGTGTGTGTGTGTGTTCACAGATCTCACTCTGACTCTGTATTTCTCAGTGTGTGTGTGTGTGTGTGTGTGTGTGTGTGTGTGTTCACAGATCTCACACCGACTCTGTATTTCTCAGTATGTGTGTGTGTGTGTGTGTGTTCACAGATCTCACTCCGACTCTGTATTTCTCAGTGTGTGTGTGTGTGTGTGTGTGTTCACAGATCTCACTCCGACTCTGTATTTCTCAGTGTGTGTGTGTGTGTGTGTGTGTTCTCAGATCTCACTCTGACTCTTTATTCCTCAGTGTGTGTGTGTGTGTGTGTGTGTGTGTGTGTGTGTTCTCAGATCTCACACCGACTCTTTATTTCTCAGTGTGTGTGTGTGTGTGTGTGTGTGTTCTCAGATCTCACACCGACTCTGTATTTCTCAGTATGTGTGTGTGTGTGTGTGTGTGTTCTCAGATCTCACTCCGACTCTGTATTTCTCAGTGTGTGTGTGTGTGTGTGTGTGTTCACAGATCTCACTCCGACTCTGTATTTCTCAGTGTGTGTGTGTGTGTGTGTGTGTTCTCAGATCTCACTCTGACTCTTTATTCCTCAGTGTGTGTGTGTGTGTGTGTGTGTGTGTGTGTGTGTGTGTGTGTTCTCAGATCTCACACCGACTCTTTATTTCTCAGTGTGTGTGTGTGTGTGTGTGTGTGTTCTCAGATCTCACTCTGACTCTTTATTTCTCAGTGTGTGTGTGTGTGTGTGTGTGTGTTCTCAGATCTCACTCTGACTCTTTATTTCTCAGTGTGTGTTGACGGTGAGTTCCTCGATCCGCCGGCGTCCCTACGCTCGTTCTCCGACACACAGACTCGGCTTCCCTGTCGGTTCGCGGTGGATGGAGACGAGAAGGTGGTGCAGGTGACCTGGTCCAGACAGAAACCAGGAGGAGAACGAGAACAGATCATCACAGGACACTTCACTGACGGACCCAAAGGTAAACAGTCGAGTCAATCCCATAAAACACTCAAATACACCATAAATCCAAACACCCAGATAATCTACAGAGAGTGAGAGTGTGTGTGTGAGAGAGTGTGATGGTGTGTGTGAGAGTGTGTTTTTAGTTTTTAGAAGAAAATTGCTTCACCGTCACCAGAAGTACAGCAGATCAATAATATAGTTGAATATTAAACGTCCTCAACTAAGCAAGCCGAAAGCCAGGGCAACTTCACTGCGTTCTCTCAGTCGAGTGTGTGTGTTCTGGTGATCCGTCATTAAATCTCCTCCCATTCAAAGAATCTAAACACACACAAGGCTGGTTTGCCCCGCAGCCGTTCTGCGGTCAGCGGCCGATGGAAACACTCGTGTGTGTGTGTGTGTGTGTGTGTGTGTGTGACGCGTGTCTGTCACCTAGAACGTTTGTCATGACGGGTATTTTCAATGGTGTATTGTGTACCAACTCGCTAACTCGCATCTGCCGTGTGTGTGTGTGTGTGTGTGTGGACTGCTTTAAACAATAGCTCACACTATTCTGCATCACTGACTCGCCCTCATGTCATCTCGGACTCGTTCTTTGGAGACTCGAAGCTGCTCGTTTAGTGAACGATCACAGACTGCAGTCGGTGTCACTAATGAACTCTATTCCGGGTCATGTGATCTTCTGTGTGAAGAGCAGACCCACATTAACATCATATTCGAGAGAAGCAGGTGCTGTTTTAGTGTTTTCTCTGGTGTTCTTCGGTCATTTCTGACCAAAAATTTTTCTGTTTTGAATTTTTAAAAATCACAGTTTCATCAGAATGTTACGAAACTTGGTGACTTTTATGGCATTGGGTATGTGAACACACAAAAAAATGAGGTCATGATTCGAGCAGGCTGAATGGTCGTAAAAAAAATAGTCACACTTGTGGTCTTCGGTCAAAAATGACGACCCATAGGAAATGAATGGGAAATTGACAAAAACACAAAAACTTTGAGAATTTTTGTGTGTAAAATCTACAAATCGGCCACGATGCAGAAAAAAGTGCTCAGCATTGAAGGGGTGACACTCTAAAACATCAAGAGTGCAAAACAGACATGCACACACACACACACACACTTTTATACACAAAAACACCAATGAATTGTGATTAAAGAAATCTGTTTTGAATATTTAAAAATCACAGCTTCTTCAGAAAATTACGAAACTTGGTGACTTTAATGGCATTGGGTATGTGAACACACAAAAAAATTGAGGTCATGATTTGAGCAATTTAAATAGTCGTAAAAAAATGAGTCACACTTTTGCTCTTCTGTCAAAAATGACGACCCATAGGAAATGAATGAGAAATTGACAAAAAAAAAATTCTCTGAATTTTTGTTTGTACAATCTACAAATCGGCCACAATTCTAAAAAAAAAAAGTACACCGCAGGAAAGGGGTGACACTCTACAACATCTAGAGTGCAAAACACACACCCAGCACCAACACACACACACACACACACACACAAATACACTTTTATACACATACACACCAATACATTTTGATTACAAAAAGTATGTTTTGAATTTTTAAAAATCACAGCTTCATCAGAATGTTACGAAACTTGGTGACCTTTATGGCATTATGCATGTGAACACACAAAATAATTGAGGTCATGATCTGAGCATGCTAAGTGGTCTTAAAAAATAGTCACACTTGTGGTCTTTGGTCAAAAATGACCCCCATAGGAAATGAATGGGAAATTGTAAAAAAAAAAAAAGTGAATTTTTGTTTTTTGTCAATTTTTTTAATAAGAAATAGTTTTTGAGATTGTTTCAACTATATATTCAAATCCACCACCAACAACAAAATAATGTGTTCATAGTGGTTACACCATGATTCTACGCTTTTTCTCTATACTGGAACCAGATGGTGCTAATTTTCTTCAAAATTTTTTTTTTTCTGAAGGCCTAGACTCTATATTAAACTAAAATACTGCATTCATATTTTTTTGAAAAAAATAATATATACTGTATATAGAAAAAAATAAAAATAAAATATAAATATTGCATAAATATTAATAAATTCAATTAAATTGTCTCAAAATACTAAATTAAAAAGAATAAATATTATAGAACAAAAATAAATTGCATTGGTTTTACTGGGATGGAGAAAGTTTCATTTTTAGGTGTCCGGTCACTTTTGACCGGGAAAATAACAAGTGTGACTCCGAAACGAAGAGCACCAGAGGGTTAAATAATGAACCTTATTGTAAAGGGTTACTGTATTTTTTAACTTGTATGCATGTGAACCTGTTGAGACTCCAAAACTGAATATTGATCTTTAAGGGCAGAGTATAGTGATCGTTTTATTCTGTATTTAACTGAATTGAACATGGTCTTGAAATGCTGCTCTTGTGTCTCCCAGCGTCTCCTGATTTCCTGAAGCGCGTCCGGTTCGAGAGCTCTGACCCGACGCTCGACTCGACGCTGCTGATCCTGAACACGAAGAAGGCGGATCAGGCCACGTACACCTGCCACATCTCCACCTTTCCCTCGGGAAACTTCGAGACGCACGTCAGCCTGACCGTCTGGAGTAAGAGCCCCTCCTAACCGTAACCGTAACCGTAACTCTTCTGTTGACGAGAGGAACGGTCCGTTAATCGGATGATCTGCTGTGCAACACAAAACCAACATCTCCTGAACTAACCAGTTTAAAAATAGCCTTAGTTCAGGCTGTAAAAACGTGTTTTACGAATCAATCTCCAGCTCAAACACTGTCGTGTGAATGTTCAGTACAGCGGTGTCGAGTGAGTTAATCACTAATGATCTTTACAACGGAAGTGAATCAATCAAAACTAACTTTATCTGGACAGTAACTTTATTCCAGATCTGCTGTAAACACTCTCTGTGACTGTAATCTCCTGTTATCACTGTATGAAACTCTTCATTAGATGAAGGAGATCTGATCAACATGCGTTAATGCCACATTTTTCTATATGTCATAATCAGTCTTTAACAAACAAGTGTTCATGACTTCAATGAGCTCATTGTTTCTTTAATTATAACATCGTTTTAACATTAACTGTGATTTTGAATATGTGCATAACTCAGTTTTTTATTTCAGTATTCTTTGATGAATCGAAAGTTCAAAAGATCAGCAATCTTCTAAAATAAGAAGCTTTTGTGACATTAAAGTTTTTTGGGGGAAATAAACAATAGTTTTATTAATCAAGGATGAATTACATTTATCCAAAGCTACAGTGAAGACATTTATAGATTGTAATAAATGAACGTTCGATTCATCAAAGAATCATAAAACAAACAGTGATGATGATGCATGTTTTTGAGCATGGATCTTCATCTTCATCTTCATCTCGTCCTCCAGTTCTGCCCATCTCGTCTCTGGATCCGGTGATCCTGCAGGAGGGACAGTCGTTTCGTTCGGCCGCCTCGTGTCGTTCGGTCGCTCACCCGCCGCCGCTGCTGTCCTGGGACACGGATGTTTCCGGGCGGGTGCAGAACCGGAGCGGGGAGGACGGGGTCGTGACCTCGCAGTTTTCCCTGCATCCGCTGCGCAGCATGAACGGCCAGAGGCTCGACTGTCTGGTGTGGCACCCGGCGCTCGACGGCCCGCGCAGACTCAGCAACACACTCGTCGTGCACTGTAAGTGTGTGTGTGTGTGTGTGTGTGTGATAGACTGGGATTAGATTTCTGAAGGGTCATGTGACTCTGAAGACTGGAGTAATGATGATAAATTCAGCTTTGATCACAGGAATAAATTACACTTTACTGGATATTCACATAGAAAACAGATGATTTACATTATAATAATATTTCACATTTTTTACTGTATTTTTGATCATATAAACGCAGCTTTGGTGACTAGAAGAGACTTTCAGAAACATTGAATCTTAATCTTTCCAAACTGTTGAGCGGCAGTGTAAAAGTAAATGTTCTGTGTGTGTGTGTGTGTGTGTCAGTTCCTCCAGACGCAGAGATCGTTGGTTCTGGCCTGTGGAGGCGGGGTCAGGTGGGGTCAGAGCTCAGGTGTGTGGTGAAGGGGAACCCGCGGCCGCAGAACATCAGCTGGAGCAGGTGAGCGCGTCACACAGCCTCATGCTAACTTGACAACTTTATTATTTATTAACTTGAGTATTTAGTGTTTATTTCTTTCTAATTTACTATTGTTAGTATTAGTATTGTCACCGTACCACAGGTGGGACACTTGCCATTATATTTTTAAAACAATAATATCTTAGAAAAGACCTTAAGTAATATTGACAAACTATTTATCATTTGAAAGCTTACAATCTCTAGTTTCCATATTCGGTGACTGATTTTCAAAATAATTTACTCAGGAGCCGTAATTTATCAATTTGCAACAAGAATATTTTCATACTCATAAAGCGTGTTCAGACCTTTATTTTGAAATAGCAATGAACATGAAAAATCATGAAAAAAGTTAGAAACCTCAGTTTGATTTCATGCCAAGAGTTCAAAAGATAGCATCCATTCAATTATTTTAGAAAAAAAGGTCTGAAAATGTTTTAAATATTACGAAAAGAAAATAGATTCACCATTTGTGTTATGGCAATAAGCTATAACGCGCATGCGTGTGCTTTGAGTTTGTATGTGATTCCTAGAGGTTGAATTCATATCAAAATATGCCAAACTACCCATACTACTTCTGAATAGGATTTCTACTTCATAAATTGTGTGAAATTTGTGAAAATAACGGTTCAGATCACTCAAAACACATATGGAAATGGAGGCGCCCTTATATGGGCAGTAATGGAGTCTGGTTGTGCCCTAGTGGAAGCGTTCGGTACTGCGCCCAAACTAAATCTCACTGAAAGCTCATTTTTTGAGATATCAACCTAAAATTTGAAACACAACTTGTTCAGATTTTTGGCTTTGATCTTTCTGCCGTTTTAGAGTAGACCAGTTTTTGAAAATATACATTTTATATAAAATATGAATAATAAATTTTTTTACATTGTACATTTCTATAAACTCAGACTTCTATAACTTTTTTTCTGTTTCACTTTCCTAATTCGAGAAAAATCTGCCAAATGTCTTCTTTAAAACGAGACCAATCTTAAGTCTATATTCCAAAGCATTCTTGAATTACAACCATTTAACTTTGAAATGAGCATTTCCATGTCTATTCAAAAAGGGGGGGTGACAGTTAAAGGGTTAAGTATTTTTTCAATTTTAGGTTTAGTAATATTTTTAGTATTTTGTAGAAGTGTGTGTGTGCAGTGTATCGGCCACAGAAGTGTGTGATCGGTGTGTGTGTGTGTGCAGAATCAGGACGAGGCATCAAACACTGTTAATTGCAGTTGATGCGCTGCGTCTTTAATCCTGTGTTTCTGTGCCGGTTAAAACAATCATTACAGGACAGGAGGGTTATTTAGGGCTCAGCGTGCGTCTCGATACACACACACACACACACCCCACCCTCGTTCAGCATCTCTCTCTCTCTCTCTCTCTCTCTCTCGGGTGGAAACGCGACACTGAAAGAAAAGAAAAGACTTTTCTTTTATCCTGAAAGGTTGATGTGAATATGCAGTTCACAGCCCTTTGTGATTGTGTGTTAAAGAGAAAGAAAGCAAGAGAATATATTGAGAAACACAATGAGAGTGTGTGTGTGTGTGTGTGTGTGTGAGGGGGTTATAATAATAACCAGTCCTGAAGTTACAGGCCGACACACACACACACACACAGCAGAAGCTCGTCCTCCGATCGGCTGTGTGTCACTTCCAGGCCTGAGTAATGTATAATTAAAGAAATACACTAAAATAAGCACGATGTGTTTGCAGTTTGTCAGGGTGTTTTCACTCAGGTACTGTTAGAGAGTGAACTGGCGACAGACTGTGGGAGTCACATGATACTCGCATGATAATTACAGCGAGGGTCCGAAACACGAGATCTTTTTAATGTGGTGTTTGGCGTGGTTACAGCCGCCGGATCGCCAGTGTGTGTGTGTGTGTGTGTGTGTGTGAGAGAGGGTAGCATGTACAGAGTGAACAACAGCGGTCCTAGTACTGAGCCTTGTGGTACGCCATACTGAACTTGTGTGTGTGTGTGTCGTAATCTTGTCTGAGGATATTTAAAGACATTGACAGCAGATTCAACACAGATACTGACGGAGGAAGTGAAAATCAGCTCTCACACACACATTTAGAACGAGGCGTATTAATCCGGAAAATACAATTATTCACAAAAATATGAAGCTGTTTTCAACATGAATAATAATCATAAATGTTTCTTGATCTGAGTGATTTCTGAAGGGTCATGTGACACTGAAGACTGGAGTAACGATGCTGAAAACACACAGGAATAAATTACACTTTATTATATATTCACATAGAGAACAGATGATTGATTGATCATTTGATGATTTACATTGTTGGATTCAGTAAAAAGTGTATTATGTGTTTGTACTTGTTTTGTATTGCTTTAAAACACGATACAGATGATGAACTGACACTGGCTGTGTGTGTGTGTGTGTTTCAGGCAGGACGGGCGTCTGCCGGAGAGTGTGTCGGTTCAGGGAGAGAGGCTGGTGTTCGCTCGGCCGCTGAACGTGTCGGATGAGGGTCTGTACGTGTGCCACACTGGGAACATCATGGGAACCACCAAAGCCCAGTTTAAACTGGAGATCGGACGCGAGATCGAGCGTAGGTGTACGCCTAATAAACACTCATACAGAACTAATGACTCGCACTTCATCATCATCATCATCATCATCACTGACTGACCAACCGCATGGGTTTCCCTGAACGAGCACACACACACACACACACTCGCTCCGGTCCAGCCCAGCTCAGAAACAATGAAGGTTATATATGAAGAGTTCAGATACAAAAGCCTCTAAATGCCATTTGAAATTTTCTTCTTTAATGATGATTTTTATCAAACTTGTATATTTAAGTTCAGTGATTTCACTTAAATGGCAATGATAATTACCTATTAATTGTTATTTAAGTGAAATTCCTAAACTTAAATATACAAGTTTGATAAAAATCATCATTCAAGAAGAAAATTTCAAATGGCATTTAGATGCTTTTGCATCTGAACTCTTCATATACATATCTATACATGGACATTACAAATAATAACTAAAACGTCACAATTATGATACACACATATCCACATATTTATATACAAAATGACCGTCTCAATAATCACAATAATGCAATGTAATAATCCTTATTATCATAAACATTCAAAAATGTCCCAGTATTTATAATAATCACATAATACATAAAATATCTTAATATCCTCAGTACTTTTGCTGCTTCTCTAGTAAATGAGGAGACCGAAACCCGCAGGAGGAACATGAGTTTATGCCGTGTATTTTCAGCTTCTGGTGAAGTGTGTATAAATAGATGGACCAACATTAGCAGAAAATGTGTTTAAAATAACAAGAAGGATGTTTGATTCTGGAAACATTTCTGTTTTTAATGTTGTGGCCCGTCTGGGTTTTTCTTTGTTATTCCGACACAACCCGAGCGTCTTTGACTTCCTCATAATGATGTTCTCCAGTGTAAATCTAGATCTTAATCATAGACAACAGTGACTCAGAAACAACTGAAACTCCGCCTTCGTGTAACACACACACACACACACACACAGAGAAAGAGAGAGCGTCCACTGCGCTCTCCACAGGACAACTCTCACGATTCTGCTGCCCCCGTGTGGTGGAAAATACATTAAAGAATTAAATGAAATTATATTAAATAATAAAATAATGAAATAAAATTATCATTTAAATTAAGATTTAAAAAATTAAAATGTATTCTTTATTAAAATTTAAATTAAGTAAATTAAGACACTACAAAAGAATAGGGTAAATATTTTAACTAATTGATATCACTAGCTTATTTACAGTACATTAAGACAATTGTTTTGTATTACAGGTTTTCTGACAAAAAAAAATGCAATTAAAGCATGGTCTAATTAAATGCACTCATTTCCATACAGAAATCTGAATATTGGATAGTTAGACTCAAAAAGTCGTGTTTTTTTCCTTTGGAAATGGATTTTGGAAATAAGTCAGAAAATATTGTCAACAAACCAAATAAATACATTTCCGCCATGTTTTCAGGAATAAAATGTTGTAGAAATCATAAGAGTGATATATGAACACACATCGATCGAATATAGAATAAATCGTTTTTTTTTCTTCCGTTAGTCTGAAAGAAGACAAGTTATGGAAGCAAATCCAAAATCTGCATGAAAACACACTGAGTTTCTCCCGGGAACGAACACTTCTGTATACGTCCGTTGGGTGCGATTCGCAACCTCACCACTAGATGCTGCTGAAACGTACACACTGCACCTTTAAGTGACCTCGACCGCTGTTGTTGTTGTTGTTTATTCTCAGGGCGTGCGGGTGAGTGGTCAGACCTGATGAAGAGCCCATCGGAGTCGCTCCTCATCATCATGGGCGCGTCAGTCGTCGGGGCGCTAGTCCTCCTCGTCGTCATCACCATCGTCTTCGTCAACTGTCACCTCCGACGCAAGAACAAGAAGCTGAAGCGGGCGCTCAGCGCGAGAACGTGAGTCTGCGACCTTTGACCCTGTGTTTCTCTGAAGATGAGGATGAAGATGATGAAGGTGTTTGTGTCTCAGGGTGGAGATGATCAGTCTGTCGAGGCAGGTGTCGATGAGGAGACTCGACTCCATCACCTCTGACCCCAGGACTGCGGTACTCCTCGCTCACACACACACACACAGCAGTTATTTGCTATTTAGGTTTCATTTATTTTAAGATCAGTTTTTGTTTTTATTTATTCAATATTTCAGCTATTATAATAAAACACAAATGTTCAGATTTTATATTTGTGCGTCACTGACTCCTGAAATTCACCACAGACTCTATTATATACAGCATAAGAACGTGGGGGGGGGGGGGGTTGCATTGTGACATTATTTACTTATTACTGTAATGCAAATACAACTTTACTTTAGTCCTTTATATAAAATATGCATTATAAAAGTATTTTTATATGTTAATTATGCACCTTATATACATTATAATACCAAGCTATTCATTCTTACGCCTTTAGAAAGTATAATGCAGTAAAACACACAACAAACAACTAAGAAATCTGCAAATATTATATATAAATATACATCTTACAATGATTTATGAAAAGATCAAATGCATTATAACATCATGATGAATACCTTTATAGCACATTAAACAAAGAGTTTACGTACCAAAATGTTAGTGTAAAGTATTAGTTAACATTTATTTTCTGTTTCTATTTTCATGAGAGTCTATCACGATCTAGAAATCACGATTTCACAGCGTGTTTTTGGTTTTAAGGAGGAAATACTCAGCAATGCTGTCCACTTATCAACTTACACACAGTGTGTGTGTGTGTTAAAGCGTATTAAACACACCACATACACACATAAACAACATTAAACGCTGGATACACACCACAGGGGCACTTTAATATTGTTAGTTTATAATATAATCTTGAATGGTTTAATGCTCAGACTGGATGTTTTTAATGCGTTTGAAAGTAAAGTGAGTTCCTCTGGTTTAGGCTGAAGAGAATTCACTGATAATGAACAGAGGGATGAAGAGCAGCGCTTTATCAGTGTCGGTGAGTTCAGTTCTTACACTCACTCTTACACTCACTCACTCACTGACTCACTCACTCACTGACTCACTCACTCACTCACTCACTGACTCACACACTCACTCACTGACTCACTCACTCACTGACTCACTCACTGACTCACTCACTCACTGACTCACTCACTGACTCACTCACTCACTCACTCACTGACTCACTCACTCACTCAGTCACTGACTCACTCACTCACTGACTCACTCACTCACTCACTGACTCACTCACTCACTCACTCACTGACTCACTCACTCACTGACTCACTCACTGACTCACTCACTGACTCACTCACTGACTCACTCACTCACTGACTCACTCACTGACTCACTCACTGACTCACTCACTCACTGACTCACTCACTCACTCACTCACTCACTCACTCACTGACTCACTCACTGACTCACTCACTGACTCACTCACTCACTGACTCACTCACTGACTCACTCACTGACTCACTCACTCACTCACTCGCTCACTCACTCACTCACTCACTCACTCACTCACTCGCTAGCTCACTCACACACACACTCACTGACTCACTCACTCACTCGCTCACTCACTCACTGACTCACTCACTCGCACACTCACACTCGCTCACTCACACACTCACTCACTCACACACTCACTCACACACTCACTCGCTCACTCACTCGCACACTCACACACACACTCACTCACAGACTCACTCACTGACTCACTCACTCGCTCACACACTCACTCACTCACTCACTCACTCACTGACTCACTCACTCACTCACTCACTCACTGACTCACTCACTCACTCACTCACTCACTCACTGACTCACTCACTCACTGACTCACTCACTCACTGACTCACTCAAATTCAAATTCAAATGAGCTGTATTGGCATGACTGTAAAATAGCACAATATTGCCAAAGCAATAGTAATATATAAACATATATGTAGATAAATAAAAGTGAAAAAAAAAAAAAAAATACAACAACAATAAAAAAAAAAACATTTCCATGTTATGCATAAATATACCACAATAGATTAAAAAAAAAAAAAGATATATACAATAAGTACAGAGAGCAGTTTAATGGAAAAGAGGGTTCATCCCTTCTCCCTCATATGATGGCAGGAGGACACGTACTGCGCTGCCAGGTGAACACACTCTTCTTTTTCTCCCAAAATATAAGACAGTTTGTTTATGGGGCTCACTTGTTGGAACTGAGGTACAATCTGTGCTATTTGTGTGAAATAAGCGTCTCTGATGTTTTTATACTTGCTGCACTCGGTGAGGAAGTGCAGCTCGTCCTCTACGGCCCCATCAGGGCAGTGCGGACACACTCGGAGCTCTCTCTCTCTCCAGCTCTGCTTATGTCGGCCCGTCTCCACACACAGACTGTGGTCACTAATGCGATACTTAGTTAGGAGCTTTCTCTGACCATAGTTACCGATATCAGTCAGGTATGGAGCCAATTTATAATCTGACTTTATTTTGTTGAAATATTTTAGTTTATTTAGTTGTGTGACCTTTATCTGCCAATCGTGTATGTATTCTTCTTTGGTTATTTTCCCTATTTCTTTTACTTTTGAGTGTCTGAATTGAATTGATGAGTTGAGTTGGTGTTTTTCCACTAAATGTATCATGGGGTCGCCCTCAGTGAGTCCTGCCCTGTATCTGAGAGCGCAGTGATGGTAACTCTCTGTCTGCGCGTCTGAGAGATGGAACCAGAACTTTACGGCTCTCTTCTGGATCTCCGATAGGAGAGGGAATCTGCCCAGTTCTGCCCGGCACCCCAGACTGGGAGCGTTTCTGTGAGTTCCCAGGATGTTTTTGCAGAACTCGAGGTGGAAAATTTCAGCCGGGGTTTTGTCCCAGGTTTCGTAATTTAGTTTAAATTTGGGCCCCCAGATTTCACAGCCATAAAGAAGGATGGGTTTGATGATGCTGTCGAAGATTTTCAGCCACAGTTTGATGGGTGGGTTATATTTGAACAGGGGTTTTCTTATACTGTAATAAGCCCTACGTGCTTTATCAGTCAGATCTTTTATTGCAGTGTCAAATTTTCCAGAAGCTGAGATTGTCAGACCCAAATAATTATAACAGGTGACATGATTAAGAATTGTTCCCCCAAGTGTAAATTTGTATTTTTTGTCCGTAAGGCGAGGTTTTTTCTGGAAGATCATGATTTTGGACTTGTCCATGTTGATGGGTAAGGCCCAGTCGCTGCTGTACTGGTCCAGAAGCGAGAGGCTTTGGTGCAGACCCTCTTCATGAGGAGACAGCAGCAGGAGATCATCAGCGTAAAGGAGGCTTTTGATTTCTCTGCCCTCGAGGGTCATACCAGGACAAGAGGACTTCTCCAGAGCTGATGCCAGTTCATTAATATAGATATTAAAGAGAGTCGGGCTGAGGCTGCAGCCTTGACGGACTCCTTTAGTTTGACTGAAATAATCAGTACGTTTGTCGTTAATTTTTACCCCGCATTTGTTCCCGTTGTATATATCCTTTATGATGTCATATGTCCTTCCTCCTATTCCACTTTGGATTAGCTTTAGGAAAAGTCCATTATGCCATACCGAATCAAAGGCTTTTTTAAAATCAATGAAGCAGCCGAATATTTTCCCTTGTTTTGTTTGTTGGACGTGTTTTTGTACGAGTGTGTGGAGTGTGTAAATGTGATTTGATGTTCTCTGTTTAGGCATAAATCCAATTTGACAGCTGTTTAGGGTCTTGTGTTCTTGGAGGAACTGGACGAGCCTGTCGTTAATGATGGAGCAGAAGAGTTTGCCCAGGTTGCTGCTCACTGTGATGCCCCTGTAATTATTTGGGTCGTACTTCTCACCCTGTTTAAAGATTGGTGTAATCAAATTTGCTTTCCATATCTCAGGAAAGTGTCCTGCCTTTAATAAAAGATTGAATAATTTGAGAATTGCATCTGTCAATTTGGGGCTACTGTGTTTCAGCATCTCATTTGATATTAAATCCAAGCCGCAGGATTTTTTTATTTTTTAGGGATTTCATCTTGTCTGTCAGTTCGTTCAGTAATATGGGCTGGTCTAACGAGGTTAGCTGGTCTTTTACAGTGTGTTCCAGGTTATAGAGTTGGGAGGTCAGGTGTTTTTGGGTGAGGGTTGGCTCGTTTTGGGAATAGAGTTTTCCGAAATGTTCGGTCCAGATATTTGGGTCATAGATGGGAATGTGTTTAGGTTCTTTTGGTTTATCTAATTTATTCCATAATTCCCAAAAAGAGTTCTGATCTACTGCCTCCTCGATCTTATTAAGCTTTGCTTTCATGTGATCCGCTTTTTTCTGTATTAGCATCGACTTGTATGTTTTGAGGGTTTGCTGATATTTGTCTCGAGTTTGTTGGTTTGCAGGGTCTCTGTGTTTTATATTTGATAATGCTCTTAATTCTTTTCTTAATTTTTCGCATTCTTTATCGAACCAACCATCTTTAGCAATTTCTTTCTTACATCGATATTTTTTTCTTTTTCTCAGGGCTTTTCTGGCTACAGTAGAAAATATATCATTTAATTGATGGGTTGCCAAATTGATAGTTTTTTTGTCTCCGCTAAATGAAGTAGATAGAAATGAGTCTATCATGTTGTGGACCCGAGTGCTGTGGAGCTGGGCTTCATACTGGGCCGGACTGTCTTTACCCCATATAAATGTGGAGGGGAGGGGGTGCAGTTTAGCCTTCGGGTCTGAAGGCCAGAGACTCACAGATCTGTTCAGACTGAGGACTGTGTGACTGTGGTCTGATAATGGTAGCTGTGGCATTACTGTGAAATAGTTGAGTTTACTGTGGTCTACATCAGTGATGGCGTAATCTACTGCGCTGCTGCCGAGAGATGAGCAGTAGGTGAACCGACCCAGAGAGTCTCCCTTGGTTCTGCCGTTAACTATATACAGGCCCAGACTCTTGCAGAGCTGGAGGACTTGTTTTCCGTGCCTGTTTATCGTGTTGTCATAATTCTGACGGGCCTTCGTGAAGTGTTTCCGCTGATATATATGTGAATTGTTAATGTATTTGTCTCCATCTGAGGTAATGTAATCCGCTTCCTTCCCCGTTCTAGCGTTCAGATCCCCCATTAACAGAACCGATCCTAGAGATTGAAAGTAAACGATCTCTGACTGAAGGGTTGGGAAGATGTCTTCATTATAATAAGGAGACTCGTATGGGGGGATGTATGTGGCACACAGGTACATGTCCTCATCTAAACACAGAAGCTCTTTCTGAAGTTTTAACCAAATATGCGTTTTCCCTTTTTTGACAGGCTGAATATAATGCCACAAATGATCTTTAAACCAAACTATGATTCCTCCTGAATCTCTTCCGTTTTTAATGTTAGGCTGTTTGATTGAAGGGATTCGTAGCTCTCTGTAGTTTGGAGGAGTACAGATTTTGGAGTCTAAACGACACCATGTCTCAAGTAAAATAATTATATCTGAACTATATACAATATTAACAAAATCAGGGTTAGTAGTTTTCTCCCCAAAAGCAGAAGAGAACATCCCCTGAATGTTATAGCATGTTATTTTAAACGATGACATTGACATTTAACAATGGATTTACCAGAAAAATGTATGAAATTCATGACCCAATAATGTTTTAAAATATAGAGTTATAAGTTAGAAAGGTAATATAGAGGGTATATAAAAATTATGGTGAGTCGATCAATTTTACACATTGAATTAAAAAAAAAGAAAAAAAGAAAAGAAAAGTGATTAAGAAATAATGGTCATTCTTGACAGACACACTATAAGTATTTAAGCTAACATATTGTCACAAATAATCTCCAGCATGTGTTTGATCTGGATCAGGTCAGTGTCAGCTCTACCTGTTCCTGCCACTACAGCGGCGTAGCTGTCCATCGGTCGGACTCTCTCACGCTCAGGGGGTGTTCTCTGAGGCCGTTTCAGGGCTGACTCCTTGATGGTTTTAGCGAACAGTCTCATGCCCTCGCGATGGATGTGGAGACGGTCATATAGATGCTCGTGGGTGATGCGCTGATGGTTGGCTATGTGAGCGTTCGGCATTGAAGCACAGATGTTGGCTATCTCCGCGTTGATTGTGTTGATGATCCTTTGAGGGACGTCTCTGCGGGGCAGAAGGGTTGAGATGATGAGCTTGGCTCCGGGGTAGATCCTGCTGGCTGTTTTCACCACGTTGGACAGGGCTTTAGTGACGTCCACCCTCGCACTGAGGTCGTTCGTTCCGGTGTGGAGGATGATGTGTGACGGTGCACCCAGCACTCCCTCTCGCAGCAGTCTCAGAGCAGAGTGTGAGGTGGGACACCAGAACTTCTTCACCGATCTGCCAGGGAACAGACGTCTGTGGTCAAGATGGTGGCCGTTGGAGTCACAGAGGATGACGATGTTGTCTTTACTCGCCCGATCTCTGCCGCTGCTCGTGGAGGGTGTAGTTGGTGGACGGTATGGTGGGATGCTGCTGCTGACTTTCCTCTGAGGGGCTTGATGAGATCGTGGGGTTGCAGGAGTGGAGGAGCTCTGTGATGGTGTCCTGACACACTGCTGATGTGTAGCTGTGGTTGGGATGCGTTCAGGAGTAAAGGAGCTGTTTGTTGTGTTGGCTGACACTGCTGATGTTGGGATGTGTTCTGGAGTGGGGGCACTGTGTGTTTGAGTGCTGACACACTGCTGATGTTGTTCTGTGTGCAGCTGGTTTCTGGTTTCTTCCAGCAGTCTCTCCAGTGTGTGTCCGTGTTGCTCTCTTCTATCCAGCTCTTCTCTCACCCTCCTCAGCTCCTGTCGCAGCTCCTGGTTGGCCTCCTCCAGATGTTTAACGGCCGAGGAGAGATGTTGTAGTTGTTGATGGCTGGTCATATTCAGGAGCTGGTGGATGTTGTTGGTAGTTTCCTCTTTAAACAAGTAGTAGTCCTGCTCCAGCTCTGCGATGTTGTCTCTCAAGGCCTTTATCTTGGGAGATGCAGGAGTGCTGATGTGTCTGTCTGTCAGAGGAGATCTTGAGCCTGGGTCAGTGTTTGAGTCCGTTGTGTTGCAGAGTCCCTTCTCTGTGTTTATCTTCACTTCAGGATCTTTCTTAATCTTCTGAACCTCCACTTTAAAGTTTCTGAAGTTCCTCTGGAATTCATTGAGGGTGGTTTCTGGTCCCTGGACCATGACGGTTCCGTTATGATAGAGGTTCACGATCAGCTTTGTGTCGTTGTCTCCTTCCAGAGTGAGCTGTCTGCCTTTGCTGATGCCTCCTTTCCTTCTGCATGTCATGGCAGAGCTGAGGATGGTGTGCCAGGCTGATGGCTGTTCAGTGAAGAACAGCAGGTTACACCGGACTCTGTTGTCTTCTGGTCCACTGTAGTCAGACAGCAGTAACTCTGGGTTCTCTCTCAGGATCGTCTCTTTCATCTTTTTCTTATCTTTAGTAGATTTAACTTCTGCTGGGTATATTATCTCCAGCTCCTCTTCATTTTTGAAAAATGCCTCTGCTTTAGCTAGGCCCATGTTGTTCTCAACTGAAATAACTGCCACGGAATGTTAGCTTGGCTAGCAGTTAGCTTGATATGTTGAGTTTCTATGCAGATTTTAGGTGATGACAAAAAAAATTAAATCTTTTTCAGAGGTCTTACCTTCAAAATCTTCTGCCTCTTTTGTTTCCAATCATTTAACTACAGGTTGAGTCATAAAAAAACTTACATTTTCTGGCAAAAATGTTGTTGATGTCAGGAGCTCATATTTTTGCTGCCAACTGTCACCGGAACATCTCTCTCTGTCACTCACTCACTCACTCACTCACTGACTCACTCACTCGCTCACACACTCACTCACTCACTCACTCACTCACTCGCTAGCTCACTCACACACACACTCACTCACTCGCTCACTCGCTCACTCACACACTCACTCACTCACTCACTCACTCACTCACTGACTCACTCACTCGCTCACACACTCACTCACTCACTCGCTAGCTCACTCACACACTCACTCACTCACTCGCTCACTCACTCACTGACTCACTCGCTCACTCGCTCACTCACACACTCACTCACTCACTCACTCACTCACACACACACTCACTGACTCACTCACTCACTCGCTCACTCACTCACTGACTCACTCGCTCACTCGCTCACTCACACACTCACTCACTCACTCACTCACTCACTCACACACTCACTCACTGACTCACTCGCTCACTCACTCACTGACTCACTCGCTCACTCACTCACTCACTCACTCCCTTACTCACTCACTGACTCACTCACTCACTCGCTCACTCACTCACTGACTCACTCGCTCACTCGCTCACTCACACACTCACTCACTCACTCACTCACTCACTCACTCACTCACACACTCACTCACTGACTCACTCGCTCACTCACTCACTGACTCACACACTCACTCACTCACTCACTCGCTCACTCACTCACTGACTCACTCGCTCACTCGCTCACTCACACACTCACTCACTCACTCACTCACTCACACACTCACTCACTGACTCACTCGCTCACTCACACACTCACTCACTCACTCACTCACTCACTCACACACTCACTCACTGACTCACTCGCTGACTCACTCACACACTCACTCACTGACTCACTCGCTCACTCACTCACTGACTCACTCGCTCACTCGCTCACTCACTCGCTCACTCACTCGCTCACTCACTCACACACTCACACACACACTCACTCACACACTCACTCACTGACTCACTCACTCGCTCACACACTCACTCACTCACTCACTCACTCGCTCGCTCACACACTCACTCACTCACTCTCTCACACACTCACTCACTCACACACACTGACTCAGACTCTCTCTCTCTAGAATCACTCCATTCTGAGTGACGCCCGAGGTCGACTCGCAGACGGAGAGTTCGACAGCCTTGGTCGCCCCGCGATTTACCCGCCGCACCGGCAGAGGCGGAGAGAGGCGGAGGAGGACGAGCGAAGGCGGAGAGTCGAGTCTTACGTCAAGGCCAGCAATCTGTCTCTGGTGAGTGAGTGAGTGAGTGAGTGAGTGAGTGAGTGAGTCAGTGAGCGAGTGTGTGAGTGAGTCAGTGAGTGAGTGTGTGAGTGAGTGAGTGAGTGAGTGAGTGAGTGTGTGAGTGAGCGAGTGAGTCAGTGAGTGAGTGTGTGAGTGAGTGAGTGAGTGAGTGAGTGTGTGAGTGAGCGAGTGAGCGAGTGAGTCAGTGAGTGAGTGAGTGAGTGAGTGAGTCAGTGAGTGAGTGAGTGAGTGAGTGAGTGAGTGAGTCAGTGAGCGAGTGTGTGAGTGAGCGAGTGAGTGAGTGAGTGAGTGAGTCAGTGAGTGAGTGAGTGAGTGAGTGAGTCAGTGAGTGAGTGAGTGAGTGAGTGAGTGAGTGAGTGAGTCAGTGAGTGAGTGAGTGAGTGAGTGAGTCAGTGAGTGAGTGAGTGAGTGAGTGAGTCAGTGAGTCAGTGAGTGAGTGAGTGAGTGAGTGAGTCAGTGAGTGAGTGAGTGAGTGAGTGAGTGAGTGAGTCAGTGAGCGAGTGTGTGAGTGAGCGAGTGAGTGAGTGAGTGAGTCAGTGAGCGAGTGTGTGAGTGAGCGAGTGAGTGAGTGAGCTAGTGTGGGAGTGTGCGAGTGAGTGAGCGAGTGAGTGAGTGAGTGTGCGAGTGAGTGAGCGTGTGAGTGAGTGAGTGAGTGTGTGAGTGAGTGAGTGTGTGAGTGAGCGAGTGAGTGTGTGAGTGAGCGAGTGAGTGAGTGAGTCAGTGAGCGAGTGAGTGAGCGAGTGAGTGAGTGAGTGAGTCAGTGAGTGTGTGTGTGAGTGAGCTAGCGAGTGAGTGTGTGAGCGAGTGAGCGAGCGAGTGAGTGAGTGAGTGAGCTAGTGTGGGAGTGTGCGAGTGAGTGAGCGAGTGAGTGAGTGAGTGTGCGAGTGAGTGAGCGTGTGAGTGAGTGTGTGAGTGAGTGAGTGTGTGAGTGAGCGAGTGAGTGTGTGAGTGAGCGAGTGAGTGAGTGAGTCAGTGAGCGAGTGAGTGAGCGAGTGAGTGAGTGAGTGAGTGAGTCAGTGAGTGTGTGTGTGAGTGAGCTAGCGAGTGAGTGTGTGAGCGAGTGAGCGAGCGAGTGAGTGAGTGAGTGAGTGAGCTGTTAACACGTATCTGTCAGATGATTGACAGCTCGTCACCTCTGCTCCGCCCTCAGGATTCAGGACTCCACCGGGATCAGAGTTCTCCTCCTCGCTCCGTCAGCTCCGGCCCGACGGCGGAGGCGTTTGGAGACGCGTGGAGGCGCGGATCTCGCAGGGAGATTCACCGAGAGAAAGACCTGAGAGAGAGAATCCCTGAGGGAGAGGAGGGAGACTCGCAGGAGTTATCCGAGGCGCTCTCCAACTACTTCCAGTGCAGCAACAGCGGCCTGACGCCCAAGCAGAACCCCAACGCCATCATCATACACACACGCAGATCGGTCCTCTGATGGGGGACTCCACACACACACACACACGCAGATCGGTCCTCTGATAGGGGAACCAAACACACACACACACACACACACGCAGATCGGTCCTCTGATAGGGGAACCAAACACACACACACACACACACGCAGATCGGTCCTCTGATAGGGGAACCAAACACACACACACACACACACGCAGATCGGTCCTCTGATAGGGGACTCCACACACACACACACACACACACGCAGATCGGTCCTCTGATAGGGGAACCAAACACACACACACACACACGCAGATCGGTCCTCTGATAGGGGACTCCACACACACACACACACACACACGCAGATCGGTCCTCTGATAGGGGACTCCACACACACACACACGCAGACAGATCATCTGATGGGGGACTCCACTCACACACACACACACATACACACACGCAGATCGGTCCTCTGATAGGGGAACCAAACACACACACACACGCAGAACCATCGTCGAGACGGTCGCAAACCGAAACATTCATAATCCATAAAGTCTTGCATATGATCACCGGGGATAAATAGTTTACACAAACGAGTCTGTTCCTCCTCAGTGTTTCTGTCTCGTTTTCCAGCATAAACTTCTTAAAATCCTAAATCAAGAGACATTTACTGGAGAACAAGAACAACTGGAGATATCAAGGCTGCAAAATGTATGAGAATGAAGTGAGTTTGTGTTTGAAATGAGAACAAATATCTGCCAGTGGAGAGAAATCATCTTCATTCAAAGGGAAAACGGATATTTGTTCTAGTTTTAAGCACAAAATAAACACTTTTTTAAGATTATTATTAATTTTTCACCAGCATGAAAGCTCATAATGGCTTTTTTTTGTTGGAGAAATTGAGAGATTTAGATTTAAAGTTTTTGTTTTACACTATATAGTCTCGTATTTCTTCTTCACGATATTGCATGTTCACTCAAAAAAATAATATGTTGGCTTTAATTAATTTTTATTTGTCAACAGGTTCCACAACTGGATTACGTTAAACAAACATAATTTGTTCATGTAACTTCAACATAATGGAATTAAGTCATTTTAAATTACATAATTTAAGTAGTCTCAACGTGAATTTTTAAAGGCTTCCTGACATGATTCAAAGGCATTTTATTATATTCATTCATCTATTAATATTTCATTTGATTCAGTGACATTTAATAAAATTGATAGACTTTAGCTAGCTATTTGTTAGCATTAACACATATTAACATATTAGCATGAATGCTAAGATTTACACGCTCCTTCATCCAAAGCAATAGAAAATAATGAAATCAGTCGACAGCCAAACAAAATGCTCCACTCTTCTCCACAAAAACTCACTGTAATTTAAATGGTTTAATAATTCCAATGTAATTTAACATTAAACACTATTACACACTATCAAGTCTTCCCCTTTTCTAAATTTCTCAAAAAACACAACATAAAATAACCCTTAATTTTAACATTTATTCTCTCTTAATTCAACCGTATGCAAAGCATGCTGGGAACTAAAAGCACTTCCCAGTTTCAGTTAATGCAACACAAATCAATCATGTAATCCAACACAAACGGATTAAGTAAATTTAAGTTGTTCGTAGATTTAAGCAGATTGAACACAATAAAATTAAGTTCGGGCAAAATGCCACCATACACTGAAAAAAATAATATGCTTTATCTAATCAATAAAATTGTGGCAACATATTACAAGCAATATTATTAATTAAATTATACAAATTAGAATTAATTAGAATGTTAATTTAATTAACTATCACTCAATTCTAATTTGTTCAATTTAATATATAATATTGCTTGTAATCTGTTGCCACAATTTTATTGATTAGATAAAGCATATTCATTTTTACAGTGTACTGCCACCCTCTGGATGTACACATGTTTTTACTTAACATAAATGTTTGTGTTTAGACAACACATTAGGATTTTATACTGTTAAGTTGAGACACAATTACATAGACCTTAATTGAAAAAAACATTTTGCATACATTCAATAATGGGTCAACTGGTCACTAATAAAACTTTCTAAAGTTTTTGATTGAACACTAAAAATGCTTGGTTAGTTCACATTAAAACTAGTTTTATACCAGTTTTTGGTAACGCTTCACAGTGAGTCTCCATCAGTCAACACTGGATAATGCAGAGCAACACATTCGTTACAGTATTTATTCATCTTTAACATTAAAATAAATATATTGTTACACTGAAATAAATAGTTGCAGAAACATTTTTTCTACTAAATAGCAGAAAGAAACCGACAACAATTAGGAAGTTAGTGGACAACTCTGGACTTTAATGTGTAATCGATGTGATTTTTATTGTTGTTCGTGTTCAGACTGAGAAAGTTGAACATCTGTTTATGAAGTTTATACATTTTGTACATTATTTCTGATGAGTCGCTCAAATAAAGCTATGTGAAGGCCTTTAGTGTGTGTGTGTGTGTGTGTGTGTGTGTGGGGAGTCTGGGGTAGGGAATGAGACAGTAACACTGAGGTGTGTGTGTGTGAGAGAGAGAGAGAGAGAGAGAGAGTGAGCAAGACAGCAACACTGATGTGTTTGAGTGTGTGTGAGTAACACTGGTGTGTGTGTGAGAAAGAGAGAGTGTGTGACAGAATCACACAATTCTGATGTTTCCTTGACTTTATAGGCTAAGTGTTTATTCCAACAAAGAAAGATTTTAGTCTGTACACACACACACACACACACAGTAACACACTAATATTCAGCAAATAACTAATATTTATAATGTGGGACAGAAATAGCTGGCAGTGAATTCCTAATTATTATCTTGTAATGAACATTTCATAGGTCATGATATTCTGTTGTGTGTGCGAGTGTTTCAGCGCAGAATATCAATATTAATAGGCTATGTCGTTTTTTAATTATATAAACTATAAAGTCAATACTGAAAAAGTAATGAAACATGGCTACCAAAAATGTAACAAGTTAAAATGTATAATGTGCATAAGCCGTGTTCATTATTATAGCTCATAATATTAGCTGCACAATGAGAATGTTTTCGATTTAATGAAGTGTTCAACATTTAAGTTGCAGTAATGTGTGAAATCATAAACTCAAATCCTAATGCTGTAAACTAGTTGAGCATGGGCAGAGCCGGTGTAACTGGTAACTAATTACGTTATAAAAACATGTTTTGCGAACGTTCAAACATGTTAAAAACGTGTTTTCTTGGTTGTGTGTGACGTTCCATGTCATTCTTCAAACATTATGGGAATATTACTTTTGAATGTTCTCTATTCTGTAACGAACGATGAAAAAAGAACATGTTTCAGGGGAAAACGCTCCACGAACGATAACGTTTTGTAAACATTTTAAAAGACCAAATAACGAACATTCACTGCAAGAACGTTGAGAATCTTGCCACACCGTTCTTAACGTTCAGAGTTATCGGGTCTTAGAAAAACAACATCGTTGAATGTTTTTTTTTTTTCCTGAAACGTTTTATTTGGAAGTTTGTCTACAACACGGTTCTTCTTAATTTAGTGGTCAAAATCATGTCTGATATCTCCCCATATTGATATCGTCTTGACAAGTTTAATCCATAGACAGTAAAAGAGGGTTTAATCCTTTAATAATATAATGAGAGAAGCCGCGGACAAAACCACTTCCGGCTTGCGCGCCAGCGACCGTAAACACTGGAAGAAACGCGCAGCAGAAGGGAAGCTTCGGTAATCATAATCATGACATAAAAAAGGTCGAAATCATGACATAAAAAGTTATAATTATGATTTAGAAATTTGAAATTATGAATTACAGTAATAATGGTGACAAACATATTGTCATAATTATGGCTTAATTCATAAAAAGTATTTTCATCTCATAATGAAGATGATTCTACGTACATTATTAAGGACCAAATGTTTTTTAGATGTGAACAAAAAAATCATTCCAGATCAAATATTCAAACCAGATAAATCAAATGTTTAACTGTTCAAGAGGAGACATGAACAGGTGGGTTAGCTTGTGTGTGTGTGTGTGTGAGAGAGAGAGAGAGAGAGAGAGAGAGAGAGAGAGAGAGATAGAGAGAGAGAGAGAGAGAGAGAGAGAGAGAGAGAGAGAGAGAGAGAATGTGTGTCTGTGTGTTAGAGAGAGAGAGTGTGTGTAAGTGTGTGTGTATGAGTGTGTGTGTGTTGGGCCTGTATGAGGTGTTTCTCACACTTCAGCATTTGCATGCCATATATGTATAATTAACGCTGCAGTGATTAACTCTCTCTCTCTCACACACACACACACACACACACTCTCTCTCTGAGATCATGCTGGGAAACTCTTCGTCTTTATGAATGAAGGAAAGGATCGTTCTCACATGTAAAACAGCAGCTCATGTTTGCAGACAGTAATCCACACACACACACACACACACACACACACATTCATCATGTCTCAGTAACCAAAGGCCTCAGTATTCTCCTGTTATCTCTGTAAAAGCGGCTGTGAAACACTGTATATTAATAAATGTGACTTGACTTATTACTGCACAGAGACAGGGGCTATGCTCGTATTATTACAAATAGTTTATTTATTTATTTGTAAAAGTATATTTCAGCAACACATGTTGACCGTCTGTGGATAGCGGGGCATGTTGTCACTATTACAAACAGTGAAACAAAATGCAACAACAAAAATGTAATAAACTATTTATTCCTGTAATTTCAGCATCATGACCCCTCACAAATCACTCTAATATGAGGATCTAATTATCAAATAACATTTATGATTATCATCAGTGTTGAAAACTGTTGTGATACATAATACAAAAGTTTTTAAAAAGATTAAGTTAATTAATACATTTATTCAGCAAGACTGCATTAAAGTGACAACAGAGATATCTCTAATGCTTTAAAAAATAAATGCTGTTCCTTTCAACTTTTTTGTGTTTACAAAATCAGATGGCAGGGAAATCTTTATTTTTTTTTTAAGTTTAATAAATACTTTAAAATAACAAACAGGCATTAACATGATTTCATAGTTAAACACATGAACAATAAGACCGATCAGCATATCAACCTAATAACGTTTTTTAAAAAAATAAATAAAAAAAACACACAAAAAGCAAATTATAACATAACATTTGTATTACATTAAATTATTTTAGTACATTTATGGTTAATCCATATATATTGCCAGTCATTTAAAGAGTTTTAAGACAATTACTTCTACTTTTTAATCGGTTTAAGGATTAAAATAATTTGTTTTTAACAACCTCAAAACACGGAGAAACTTGAACGTGTAAGTTACGTTTGTGTAATGTTCGTTTAAACTTTCGGTTCATTCGGTTCATACCGGTTTGTACGCAAATGAGCTGTGTTTAGGCTCCGCCCCCGAGCTCAGGCTTATATAAGAGGCGCGCGGCTCGTTCCTGCGTCTCTGGAGTTCTGAAGGCGATAGAGACGCACACACGCCATTTCATCCGCCCGCTACTACTGCGACATCACAGGTACCTCACTTTAATCTACACTCTTTTACTTTATTCGGTGTGTTCTTCACAGGATTTAAATACACCTTATTTAACGGTTGAATTGACAAAGATTTGTGCGTGTTTGGCCTTCTCGACTCGCGCGCTGCTTAAAATGGCGGCGCGTGATGGAGATCTTCATCATCCTCATCTGAGATCAGCCGTTTTTATCAACTTGTAATATCTTAATCGATAGTTTTACCATCAAGGATCGAGTATTTTATGAAGTATAATGCGCATTTGGGGGTTTAGTCTGCGCTTGTTCTATTTTATTCGAGCATTCGTGTTTGTATGGAATCCATTGTTTGACCTAGTTTGATGAAGCAGCGTGCTCGCGCTGACCCATATCTACTGTTTTATTAAATGAAATGCACGATGAATATTGAAAAAACAGATTGATTATCTATTTTAAATGGGTAATACGTGCTTCCCGCCATTTTATTTATTCATTATTTCTTTTTTTATCGCCAGTCTACTATGAGTCATACATATGCCGATTTATTTTGGTACTTTATATGAGGACGTCCAAACTGTATTTTATTTTTTTGTGCAATATTTGTGTGTTTTTAGCTCAGAATGTCTGACGAAGGAAAGCTGTTTATCGGCGGGTTGAGTTTCGACACAACCGAACAGTCGCTAGAAGACGCCTTCTCCAAATATGGCGTCATCACCAACGGTAAGACCCGCCCCCTCGCCAATCTCAGCGCCTCTCTGCGCCCGCGCTGTTTTTGATTGGCTCGTATGCTTTCTGTGATTTACATAAAAGGCTCATTATTATTACATTTGCCTCTTCAGTTCATGTGGCCCGAAACAGGGAAACCAACAAATCCCGAGGATTCGGCTTTGTGACTTTTGAGAATCCAGATGATGCGAAGGATGCGCTGGAAGGAATGAATGGAAAGGTTAGTCACTGAAACTCTTCTAGGTTTGACATTAACTGGAGGTCAACAGTTGATTCAAAGTAAAAAGTATACGTTTCTCATTAGATTGTATCAATTGGAAAAACTCAATTTTTGTCTATAGGGAAATGATCCATAGGTTTTGAGGTTATTAATCAAAGGCTTCAATTTTATTTGTGTGAAAATTCAACTTATTTTTAAAATCATCTTTAACAGTTGATGTAATGAGAAATCTGCTCATTCTGTGCAGTAAAATTAACTGATTAATTTTAGAAATTATGGAAATTGATTAATTTTAGGAATTATGGTAAGATGGTGAATCCACTTTTCTGTTTATCTAAATATTTCTGTACTTTTATTTTTTGGTCTTTGGACGCAATGATTAAACACTTTTTGATGTGAAATCACAACATTTAGACTATTTAACAAACAATAATTTAAAAAAGTGTGTCTACAATAATGAAACTTTTTTTTTTTTCGATAGACAGTGTCAGTTCAAAATGTTTGATTAAACTTTTTATTTTTATACATTAGACCGTAACAAAACACAATAAAATATTTATCAGACCGCAAACAATTAATAAAATTATGCTGTTAGACTGCAATTAAAATGCACAATCAAACTTGAGTACCCATAATGCAGTGTAGAATTTCCTTATTTCAACTTTAAAAAAAAATCATGGAAGTCATGGTGAAACTACATTACCCATGATGCTGTGCAGAAACACCAGAGTTGAGATGATGGGTGAAATGCCTTCTCCACTGTTTCCGAGTATTTGTGTGCTAACGCCCTCTCTGTGTCCTGAGCAGTCGGTGGATGGGCGTACGATCCGCGTGGACGAGGCCGGGAAGGGCGGCGGTGGAGGAGGTGGCCGGTCCGGTGGAGGATCCTACAGAGGAGGAGGAGGGGGAAGAGGAGGTGGGGGTTTCTTCAGGGGAGGCCGAGGAAGAGGAGGTTCGAGAGGTGCTGATCTCTCACAGTGTACGAGTGCTGTGGCATGTTCTCAAAGCTGCGTGTGTTAATGTCTTGCTCTCTGAAGGCGGAGGTGGATACGGTGGAGACCGCGGTTACGGCAGCAGCGACCGTAGTTACGGCGGAGACCGAAGCTACAGCGGCGGCTACAAGAGTGGAGGAGGAGGAGGATACTCCTCTGGGGGCGGTGGTGGAGGAGGCTACAACAGGGACAGGTGAGGTGTGTGTTTCACCATTACTCTCCTGCTGATCTCACTCATGATGATGCTGAACACTTATGCCCTCTTTTTGACAGATTGCAACAATGGAGTTTTGGTGTTAGACCATTTTTAGATTGTAGACTGCCACAATTAAACGTTTTTTGACCTTCAACGGCTTTTGACGTCAGACCGCCATAATTCAATTGGTTTGACGTCAGACTGCCGTAATTCAACGGTTTTGATTTTAGACCGCCACAATTAAACTTTTTTGATGTCAGACCGCCACAATTTTAGCATTTATGACGTCAGACTGCCACAAAGGTTTTTTGATGTTAGACCGCCACAATTCAACAGTTGACAGACTTCCACAATTACTTGTTTTGTGACGTTCAATGCCACAATTCAACTGCTTTTGACGTCAGACCGACATAATTCAACGGATTTGACAGATCGCCACAAACGTTTTTTTGACGTCAGACCGCCACAATTAAACGGATTTGACAGACCGCCACAAACGTTTTTTGACGTCAGACCGCCACAATTAAACGGATTTGACAGACCGCCACAAACGTTTTTTGACGTCAGACCGCCACAATTAAACTGATTTGACGGACCGCCACAAACGTTTTTTGACGTTAGACCGCCACAATTAAACGGATTTGACAGACCGCCACAAACGTTTTTTGACGTCAGACCGCCACAATTAAACGGATTTGACAGACCGCCACAAACGTTTTTTGACGTCAGACCGCCACAATTAAACGGATTTGACAGACCGCCACAAACGTTTTTTGACGTCAGACCGCCACAATTAAACAGTTTTTTTACGTCAGACCGCCACAATTCAACAGTTTTTGACGTCAGACCGCCACAATTAAACGGATTTGACAGATCGCCACAAACGTTTTTTGACGTCAGACCGCCACAATTAAACGGATTTGACAGACCGCCACAAACGTTTTTTGACGTCAGACCGCCACAATTAAACTGATTTGACAGACCGCCACAAACGTTTTTTGACGTCAGACCGCCACAATTAAACTGATTTGACAGACCGCCACAAACGTTTTTTGACGTCAGACCGCCACAATTAAACGGATTTGACAGACCGCCACAAACGTTTTTTGACGTCAGACCGCCACAATTAAACAGTTTTTTTACGTCAGACCGCCACAATTCAACAGTTTTTGATGTTAGACGCCACAATTTAGTGTTCTCAACGTTAGACTGCAGCAATTAAGCTGTTTTGACGTTAGACCGCCACAATTAAACTTTTTTTTTTACATCATACTGCCACAATTAAAAATAAAAATTTTACGTCGGATTGCCACAGTTCAACAGATTTGACGTTAGACCGCCACAAACATTTTTTGACGTTAGACCGCCACGATTAAACTGTCTTGACGTTCGACTGCCACAATTAAACTTTTTTGTTTTTTTGATGCGTGACCACCACAATTTAGCATTTATGACGTCAGACCGCCACGATTCAACAGTTTTTGATGTTAGATGCCACAATTTAGCGTTCTCAACGTTAGACTGCAGCAATTAAGCTGTTTTGACGTTAGACCGCCACAATTAAACTTTTTTTTTTTTTTACATCTTACTGCCACAATTAAAAAAAAATTTTACGTCGGATTGCCACAGTTCAACGGATTTGACGTCAGACCGCCACGATTAAACGGTTTTGACGTTCGACTGCCACAATTAAACTTTTTTGTTTTTTTTTGACGCGTGACCGCCACAATTTAGCATTTATGACGTCAGACTGCCACGATTCAACAGTTTTTGATGTTAGATGCCACAATTTAGCGTTTTCGACGTTAGACTGCAGCAATTAAGTGGTTTTAATGTCAGACCGCAACAATTAAACGTTTTTGACGTCAGACTGCTGCAATTCAACGGTTTTTGATTTTCGACGTCACAATTAAGTTGTTTTGATGTCAGACCACCACAATTCCATAAGTTAGGGCTGCAAGAGTTTATGCTTTGTCAGCAGTTGGACTGATTATTATTATTATTCGATTTGACGTGAACCCAGTGTTTTGCGATTCTGACGCGTGTGTGTCTCTGTGTGCAGGAGTTCCAGTTACGGCGATCGAGGCGGCTCTTACAGAGATAGCTATGATAGCTATGGTACGTATTAGCTTCTTCGCCTCTACCATCCCCACATGAGCATGTCGCCGCAGACTGGCAAAACAGGCTTTTCTTGAGTTTCCTCAACGGGGCGGATAGTCAAGACTTTTTTACCACGTTACCCTTTTTTTTTTTTTTCTCTTTCTTTTTTTACATGGGTTTATAAAACACAAATGCTTTAATTCTCAATTTGGATCTCGAGCTTCATGACTTCAAGTACTCAAAAAGAACCCAAAAAGAACGATCCGATCATCTCCATTGGAGGAACGGTCGCGCTGTCATTCTCCAGGCCGCTCGAAACGACCCTGTTTTCCTGTCTTTGCTCTGGTTGGTTAGCTAGAGGGATTTTGTGTCTTAAACCTGTTGAGATTCTTCAGTGTCTTGATGTGTGATACTTCCTCCTCAGCTGTACACGAGTAAAACCCAAGACCCGACACGACACTGGCCGAGCGTTTCTAAAGACTCATGGATCTATTCTTGGATTTGTTTTGTAGCTGTTCTCCCTGTTTCTGTTCTGTTGTACTTTAAGAAAAGGCCGTTTCTGTTCATCAAGCCGTGAACGAATGCATGTTCACATTTCACGAAGAGCGCCGACTGGTTCCTCCACATTTAAACGTTATATTTGACCAATGTCCTTCACGGGGAGTCGAGTGTGTTTGCTCAACGAAGCCTCTGTTTAGTCCAATCCTGTTCCAGTAGATCTAGTCTCTCGTTAAGAGAACGGCTCATTTTGTTACTTTGATAAGCCAGGCATTGATTTGTCCAGTTTCCATAAAGTGATTCCTTTCCGCCTGGTGGCCGTCGCTGCTGTTCTCGAGTCAGTCTCTGCTCGACGCCTGCATTTTAATCATGGACTCTTGACTAATATATATATCGAATATTTACTTGAAAAGAGAACCAGAAATTGTTAACAGTACACTCCAGAACTGGGAAGAAAAACTTGTGCTCTTTTGTTTTTTCTTTGTATCAGAATTTGACTCACTATTTTGTTTTTATTCCTTTTTTTTTTTGTTGCTCTTCAATTGTGGCTTCATGGAGCCTATTAAACGAAACGATTTGTTCAAACGCTCTGAATTCTGTTGTTGCCTTTCAAACACTCCAGTCCAGCTGGACGAACACGAGGATCATAATCATACACTGACTTCCGTTCATGCAATAATATTAAATGCAACTGCACATGTAGTTCACATTAAATTAGTGAATTTAATGTTTTGGCGCACATGCCCATTTTACTGTATATTTATCGTGTTTTAAATTGGTAAATGTAGCCAATTAATTTTTTTGCTTAATGCATGTGCGCTAAATAGAGTAATAATTTAAACTTGGCTACTATTAGTGTATACCATTTTTGTCATTTATTCGATCTTAAATTGCAGTTCGACATTTTAAATTAGCTTTTTTTTCTAATTACTTTCATGCATTAAAATATTAGTAACTGGTTTAAATGCAGATTATTGATGGATACTTTTATATCTAGCTAGCTCAGCAAAAATGAAGAGTGTTAAATGTTCTAGCTTTTTAAAATAGAAAATTTGGCACTAAATTTAATTTGTGTTCTGCATTAAATTTAAAGTGGAGCTGAGTTCTAATTACTTTCAGTCGTGCATTTAAAATCTGCATTAAATGTAGCTTATTTAAATAAATTAAAGTGAGTGAGCGAGCTAAAAATATTCAGAGGAATGACGAGTCATTCTGAAATTGTTGCTTTTTAAAATGATTGAATTTAATAGTTTGGTGCACATGCCCATTTGCTGTATTTGTCGTGCTTTAAATTAGTAAATGTAGCCAATTAATTTTTTTGCTTAAAGAATATGTGTGCTAAATAGACTAATTTAAAATTGAATACTTGGCTACTATTAGTGTTAAATAACATTTTTGTCATGCATTCGATTTTTAAATCGCAATTGGATTATTTTTAAAATTAGCATTTTTTTTCTAATTACTTTCATGCATTAAAATATTAGTAACTGGTTTAAATGCAGATAATTGAAATCATTTTATATCTAGCTAGCTCAGCAAAAATAAAGTGTTAAGTGTTCTAGCTTTTTAAAATAGAAAATTTGGCACTAAATTTAATTTGTGTTCCGCATTAAATTTAAAGTGGAGCTGAGTTCTAATTACTTTCAGTCGTGCATTTAAAATCTGCATTAAATGTAGCTTATTTTAATAAATTAAAGTGAGTGAGCTAGATATATTCAGAGTAACGACAAGTCATTCTGAAATTGTAGCTTTTTAAAATGATTGAATTTAATAATTCGGCGCACATGCCCATTTGCTGTATTTGTCGTGCTTTAAATTAGTAAATGTAGCCCTTATTTTGCTTAAACAATGTGTGCTGAATGGAGTAATAATTATTAAATTGTGGCTTTTTAAAATTCAATTCTTGGCTAAATATAAAATACTATTGTCATGCATTCGATTTTAAATTGCAGTTGAGTTTATATTTTACTGAATTTAATAATTTAGCACATGTTTGTTATAATTACTGTCATGCATTAAAATATTAGTAACTGATTTAAATGCAGAGAATTAATTATTTTATATTTACCAAAAGAATAAGAGTAATAAGTGTGGCTTTTCAAATTTGAAAATTTAGCACTAACATTAATTTATTAACGTTCTGCGTTAAATTTGAAGTGGAGCTGAATTCTATTTACTATATCAGTCGTGCATTCAAAATCTGCAGTAAATGAATTAAAAATATTCTTTTCTAAAATAATATTCAGAGTAATTCTGAAATTGTAGCTTTTTAAAATGATGGAATATAATAGTTTAGTGCAAGTGCTCGTCCAGATTATATCTGTTAGTCATGCATTAAAAATATGTAAATGAAGAGTTCAGATGCAAAAGCCTCTAAATGCCATTTGAAATTTTCTTCTAGAATGATCATTTTTATCAAGCTTGTATATTTAAGTTCAGTAATTTCACTTAAATAACAATTAACAGGTAATCCTCATTGCCATTTAAGTGAAATCACTAAACTTAAATATACAAGTTTGATAAAAATGATCATTTTAGAAGAAAATGTCAAATGGCACTCAGAGGTTTTCGCATCTGAACTCTTCATATGTTTCCTATTTGAATGCAAATCATTTTTGTAATTGAATATAATTTGGCACTTATGTTCATTACTGAATGTAGAAACTCATGAACACACCAGTTACATTCAGTGGAACGATTAGATGTCCTTTTCTTTATGCAATCAGAGTTAATTAACGAACAGGATCATCAGAAGTGTGGAGAACTGAGCTGGAGATATCATGTGCTTCCTGATGATGAGCTACAGCGAGAACGTCACACCGGCTGCACATTAACAACACACATGTAAACGTCACACCATCTGCTCATGCTAGTTTAGCGTAGCGCTCCGCTACAGTGGGTGATGACGGTCGGCCCTCACGATGCCTGTCTTCTCCAGGTGAACTCTGATATGACCTGAGTTTAGTGTGTTTCCCCAATCCAAGCGTTCTGCTCCTGTAAAGACTCGAACCCGGATCCCGCCCGACGCGAGTCCGGAACGCTGCTCTGCTAGTCACTCAGTAGTGTGTGAGGTAACCTTCCTTTGCTCTCCGCTTGAGTGTGTGTGTGTGTGTGTGTTCTCTGAGCGTCATGTGCATGTAGAGCTGGACCCCTGATCTCACACACAGCTCATATGTGTACATTAGCACTGTGTTTGCTGCGAGACTCGAGCTCGTTCTTCATGTTCTTCCTCTGCTTTTATTCAGGATAGTCTCTGCTGGAGTCTGAGTTGGGCGACGCCGGCGACCCCTGACCCGAGAGCAGCGCCTGAGGTCGGCATCACATCATCAACATCTCATCATGTGGAGCTAACGGTACAATCTGATCTGTGCTTCTTCTGGTTTCAGGTGATGAAGATGAAGATCTGAGGAAGAGTAAATGTGCACTTCTGTGGGGCTTACACACTCGTTTATTGCCCGTACACACATTAAGGCCCTAAAGATGAGCAGACAATCTTGACGTCGTGCCGTTAAATGATGCGTACAGTGCAAACAATTCAGATCTTCTTCAGGATTCTTGACTTTAAATCAGTTTATTTAAAATGTCTTCTCTTATAGAATTGAACAAGAACAAATAGGTCGGAAAATTTCCCTTTAAATTAAGAAGATTTATCTGAGCCCATTGTTTGATCTTGTTTTAATCATAAACTTGCTTCATTTTGATACGTTTAGCAGAAAACAAGACTTTTACTGGAGATACAGAATATTTAGAAACTGAAGACATTTGAAGAGTTCAGAGCAAAAGCCTCTAAGTGCCATTTGAAATTTTCTTCTAGAATGGTCATTTTTATCAAGCTTGTTTATTTAAGTTCATTGTGAAAATTAATGAACTTAAATATACAAGTTTGATAAAAATGATCATTCTAGAAGAAAATTTCAAATGGCACTTAGAGGCTTTTGCATCTGAACTCTTCATTTGCACTTGAAAACATACAGGAATATTGTGAAAAAATAATATTTGTCTGCCGTGCGATCAGAAGATAGAGTAGAAGTTATTCCCATATTCTATTGCGATTCAAGCCTCTGCTTTGTAGAGGGAATGAACAAATCTATTGGGAGTTTCTCAGACAGAAGATATTGGCATAAATGTGTTCCCTTCAATTTATTCCCTACACTTTCTTTACGTTAAAAAAAACTTTAGCTGATAATTTACTCGCCCCCGTGTCATCCAAGATCCACGTCTTTCTTTCTTCAGTCGAAAAGAAATGAAGGTTTTTGATGAAAACATATAATGGAGACAGTTTCAGTACAAACTTGTTCAAAGGGCTTTAAACGACACCAGACGATGAATAAGGGTCTTATCAAGCGAAACGGTCGCTCGTTTAATAAATAAATAACTAATTTTAAGTTTTATAAACTCAAATGTTATAAAACTTAAACTTTGCTCTGTTGTATGATATGCGTTCGTGACTCTCCGTTTCGAACTCGTTTATCAAAATGAACGGTAACACTTTATATTAACTGCACGCTATTAAACATTAGTTAAGCATGAGTAAACAGTTAAAAAATCATTTATAAAACATTAATAAATATAATATGCAGTTTATAAATATAGCTATACATGCTTTTTTCTTGATTTATAAGCAGATCTATAATGCGTTTAATGATTGTATTTTCATACTTTGTTAATGATCAATTAATAATTTCTAAATGAAGTATAACATTATTTGCAAACCAGTTGTTTAAGAGTTGTCAGACATTCATAAGACCACTTAGAAAGTGTAAGTAAATGTAGTAAATACAGGTAGTTATAAAGCATTTATTAGTGGTCAGTTAACTATTTTTGTGAGCTAATCTAAAGTGAGGACTATTCATGCTTTGTAAAGCATTTATAAAGGTGATTTAAAGACTCGTCAATCTTCTAAACAGTAAAATGTAACAAACACAACGCAGTGATACAGAACATAGAAATATTTAACAGCCTTTAAAAATGCTTTACAAAGCATGAATAGTCCTCACTTTAGATTAGGTCACAAAATAGTGAACTGACCACTACTAAATGCTTTATAACTACCCAAATTAATCCTTAATTACAGCATTAATACATGTCAATAAAGCATTTATTAACACATTAAGTTACCATCACTATATGTCTGAATAATAAGCTGTATGAATGTACATTTAAATAGTTTATTAATCATTTACTTACTCGCTCTAAGTAATCGTATGAACCACGGACAACTCTTAAATAACTGGTTTATAAAAAATGCAATTCTTCATTTAGAAATGATAAATTGATCATTAATAAAGGATGAAAATACAATTATTAAATAAATTATAGATATGCTTTTAAATCAAGAAGAAAGCATTTATAGATGTATTTAAGAACTGCTTATTAATGTCTATTAATGCTTTATGAATGATGAATTAATGGTTTACTCATGCTTAACTAATGATTATTAGCGTGTAGTTATTATAAAGTGTTACCAAATGGACAAATCTTTTCCCGAGTCAACTCATTCATTTTGTTCGTTGAATGAACCAAATGACACGATAAAAGATCCATCCATTTTGATGAAAGAGTTCGAACGGGAGAGTCACGAACGCGCATCACAGAACAGAGCAAAGTTTAAGTTTTATAATATTTGAGTTTATAAAACTTAAACTTTGTTATTTATTTATTAAATGAGCGATCGTTTCGCTTGATAAGACCCTTATTCATCGTCTGGAGTCGTTTAAAGCCCTTTGAACAGTTTGCACTGAAAGTGTCTACTTATATGGAGAAAATCCTGGAATGTTTTCATCAAAAACCTTAATTTCTTTTCGACTGAAGAAAGAAAGACGTGGACATCTTGGATGACACGGGGGCGAGTAAATTATCAGCAAAAGTGTTTATAAAAGTGACCTACTCCTTTAAGAGAGTAAATGTTTAATGTCAGAAATGTGGGCGGTTTGAGATGGTCATGATAGTTTGGATACAGAAGCGTTTTATTTATTTTAAATGTAACACTGGAAGAACATGGAGCGAACATTTATACTTTAATAAAGTGGAAGAGTCACATGACTGTGTTTGTGTCGCTCGTCCCACACACACACACACGTGCTCACAGCTCCACCACCGGGTCGGTGCCCGTGAAGCAGGGCAGGTTCAGCTCGTACTTCCTCTGGATGTCGTACGGCAGGAAGCGTCCCGCCAGGAAGTGAGATCCGGGGAAACTGCGAGCGCATCGCTTGGGGATCATCAGGGAAACCAGGAGCGCAGGACTGATGCCATCAGGAGGAGCATCATCCGCATCCCAGCCTACACACACACACACACACACACACGTGTTCATAGAGGGAATGAGAACTCTACGGTACTGGACTCATTTTAAAGAACCATTCATGCCAAAAAAAGGTCTTATACCAGGAGAAATGTTCTTAACATTTTTTCTATTTTCTTTTTTTTAATAATTTTCTAGTGCATAAAAATAAAATGCATGATGGGAACCCCTCAAAGGTTCTAGACGTAACATTGTAATAAAATGTCAACTTATTTTATCAGCAGAAATTTAATGCATAAAAACACTTAATACATGATGGGAACCTCTTAAGTGCTATACATGAATTGCTCTGCTGATAAAGTATGTTAACGAGTTGTTTAATTCGCAAATTTGTATTAAAAATAAACCTAAATGTATTTATTTGACCAGGAAGGTCCGTTGAGAGAGTCCTAAACCCCTAAAATGTTACATCTCCTGCCGATAAAGTATGTTTACAAGCCGTTTCTTTCAGAAAATTGCATGATAATTAAAATGCATGATGGCCCCGTAAGGGGTTCTCCATCTGCTCATGCGCGGTCCGTAAGCTCGGCACCTGACGGGATGTCCAGGCTGGCGATCGGGACACGGAGTCCTCGTAGAGTCTGCAGAACGGCGGTCACGGGCTCGCCCAGCGACGCCAGGTCCGTTTCGGGACCCAGAACCGCGTCCACCACCAGATTATACGCCTCGTTCAGGAGCTGCTGCTTCACCAACACAACCAGAACACATCATCACTGAGAGACCCTATCACTTATGAGGTAACAGACTTCACACTAGTTTACTGACTTCAAGCTTTTATGACCAGAAAGAAACAAAACTTGAGTTCCACTGTTAACAGGCACTAATTAAGATGAATAAATGCTGTAGAACTAACAAGAACAAAGACTGAGCAAAACATGTCTTAACCTTTGTTAACGTTTAAAAACATCACTGCACTTTGGTCGGTTACCAGCCGCTAGTAAATGTGCTCTAGAAATAAACAGAACTTGAACATCTCATAAAAATACAATTGTTCATTGTGCATGTTCACTAATGCAGTAAGTAATTAATGCAACTATGTTGCATTCTGGGAAGGCAAACTTAACGCTACAACAAACTACTTTTCTTCAGATATCATTAGGAGGGGTCGGCCTGGAGCCCTTTTATTTGACCCTGTTTGCAGTGGTTTAGTGTGGTCTATCTGACCTCGTTGGGCAGGTAGGAGAGGAAGGGCAGGTCCATCCGCTCACACTGCACCGTCAGGTCCTGATGGAGGCGGTCCGAGGAGCGTTTGGGACAGAACACAGTGGGAATGTAATCCTGTCACACACACACAGATCCGTCACTCAGGGCTCCTCTTTAAAGGGATACTCCACCGGGTTTTCATATTAAACTATGTTATTCCCTTAATTAAGACGAGCTGATGCATACCTCTCTCGTCTCGTGCGTGCACTCTATCGCTCTGTATTGCCGCAAAACTATGTTAGCACTTAGCTTAGCCCAGTGCATTAAATATGGGCCCAAAAGAGAAGCGACAAAACACTTCCTCGTTTTCCCTATTTAAACACAGTTACTCGATTAGTGTAACTCGACCTAGGCTGGTGACACAAAAATAAAACGTTGTGTTTTTCTAAGCGTTTAAAAGTGATGACTATATTGTATGGCGGAATACCATAAAAAGTGCTTTAGAGCACATCAAATTGGCGCAATAATACCTTCACTCGTGAAAAGTCCTCTTACCGGCTCCCGCTTTGTCGCATGTCACGTTGGCTGCATTCATAGACATACACTAGACTTCACCTGGGGGTTCTAAGCATGCGTCAAAACCGCCGCCATCTTGGAACAGGGGTCTTGTCATAGGAAGTAGCTAGGTAACGCTGCTATCTCTGCCTTTACTTCGAATTCATAGATACAGTCGGTTGGTCTGGGAACGCCCCCGGGAACGCCCCGTCACGTGGTGTGAATTTAGCCCGTGGGGGAAAACATTGCCTTGGCGCTCATTGAAATACATGGGACAATCATGCCGAAGAGTTGCGGTGTCGTTTTCTGTACCACCAATAAACAAACAAATTATAAATTGAAGTTCTACAGCCTTTCTTACATACATACAGAACCGGATAGGAGGACAAAACGGCAAAATTAATCATATCTTATTAGATTACTGTGTGAGTAGAGATCCCTGTGTGATATAGTAGTAGATGTTTAACTCGTATTAGGCAGTGGGCCAGATTTGTCTGACGTTACATCCCTTAAGGGATGTCTCAGTCACATTAGCGTTATCAGCTGAAGGTTATCAGACTGCAGTCTGTGAGAATTCAGATAACTGTCAGCAAAGTCCCTCTGCAACTTCGTAGCTACTACAACTGATCACCGTTTTACAAAAGGATTAATAGTTTTGAGTGAAGCAGACGTACAATTGGTAAGTGACATGGTTTTATGGACTTATAGTAACTTATACGCAAGTTGATTGAGTTATAGGCTTGTGTTGCCGGTAGCTTCCGCGATGTCTTACCTGGAGATTCAACCAGATAAAATAGTCTGGAAACGACACCTCCGGCCATTTGGTTGGGTCATTGGCCCAGTTTTTAATTAAATAAGGGCAATCATAACCTATTACAGGTAATTTTGCAATGTACCGTTGCCGGTCGGCAGGCATAAATGACTCGCAATATGACATTTTTGTCATTCAAATACATAGGATGGTCGCGCTGCTTTCCCCCACGCCGACCACGCCCCCCAACTATGACGCGTTGCCGACTGTATGTATTGATGGTGGCGGACTTTTGTGCATCGTATGATGTTCACTGATGAAATCTGAACTAGGAAGAATGTAAAAAAAAAAAAAAAAAATTCTTTCTGGAATCAATGATAAATACATGTCTGACTGTTGGAACAAACCAAAAAAACAAGAAAAATCGCATTCATGATGATTTATGGTGATTTTATTTCCGTTAGACCTGTGTCTACTACATTGACGCTGATGCATTAAAGTGGAGGGGCTCCCCTGTTTCAAGATGGCGGCTCTTGACGCATTCGTTCCAATGAACTGCCGTATCCAAGGTGAGGTCCAAGGTATTATTGCGCCAAGTTGAAGCGCTCTAAAGCACTTTTTATGGTATTCCGCCATACAATATAGTCATCAATTTTAAACGCTTAGAAAAACACAACGTTTTATTTTTGTGTCACCAGCCTAGGTCGAGTTACACTAATCGAGTAACTGTGTTTAAATTGGGAAAACGAGTAAGTGTTTTGTCGCTTCTCTTTTGGGCCCATATTTAATGCACTGGGCTAAGCTAAGTGCTAACATAGTTTTGCGGCAATACAGAGCGATAGAGTGCACGCACGAGACGAGAGAGGTATGCATCAGCTCGTCTTAATTAAGGGAATAACATAGTTTAATATGAAAACCCGGTGGAGTATCCCTTTAATTCTTTCACCACCCAATTTTCTGGGGGGCCATGAAAGTTTTGTGAAAATGATCAAGAGCTTGGTTTGACTCTCTGAAATGTAAATCCTGGAAAACCCTTGAAATATTGAATGAAAAAGGTACCTGAAAAGTGCTTCAATTATTGAAAGACAAGATATGTGAAATTAGAGTTTCATTTTAACAATAAAACAATCTTTTCACACAAAATTAAAGCTAAGCCCGTCTCATATAGATATAGAGGCATGGCTATGAGTGATTATGGTCAATAAATATCCAAGTATATGATACATCTTTCTTCAGCTCAATCATATATTCATGGGGAGGAAAATCAGTTTCAAACAACAGTGAGGGATCTGACTTCCTCATGGAGCGTCACATGATGACTGAAGTGTGTGTTTTCACTCACAAAGACATGGAGATGTCGAGCACACGCGAGTCCCACACAGCCGTTCTGGTCCGGTCCACAGATCACTAGAACCGTGGCCTGGCGTTTCTCCAGAGACGAGAGCGGGAAGACCTGAGAGAGATCACCGCAACACTGATCAACAACTGATAATTACTAACGAACATCGAATCAAACATAACTCATAATTTTGACGTAAAATTGAAAGTTTTTTTTTTTTGTTAGACCGCCACAATTAAACTTTTTTTTTTTCTACGTTAGACTGCAACAATTAACCCATTCAGACCCTGTGTCCATTACAGTGGACATCACATTTCAAGCCCCTTTTTTAACTTCTGGAGCATTTCACCTAGTTTAAAGCCTGCAGTCCATGAGATTGGACGTTTTTCATCCAACCAAATGCCAGTAAAGCTCTGCATGTAGTAATTAGATATATAAAAAACTCTACATTGAAGAGAAGTATGGCAGCACTCCACTCCAAACACAGAACCAAGCAACATTTTCTCAATCTGAATATCTCTCTCTCAATATCAATCTCAATATCTCAGCTCTGGAAGGGTCTAGAGCCTCCATTTTTGCACTCAGGTCAAAGTCTCACAGCCCTCTATCATAATCCAGAGTTTTGAGAAGATCGGATAAATTTAATTTTTCGCCCGAAAATGAAAAAAAACGAAAGGGGTAACACTGTCGTTTTTTTTTTCGGGTCGAAATTTTGAATTTTGATATCTCAGCTCTGGAAGGGTCTAGAGCCTCCATTTTTGCTCTCAGGTCAAAGTCTCACAGCCCTCTATCATAATCCAGAGTTTTGAGAAGATTGGAGAAACGTAATTTTTCGCCCGAAAATGAAAAAAAACGAAAGGGGTAACACTGTCGTTTTTTTTTCGGGTCGAAATTTTGAATTTTGATATCTCAGCTCTGGAAGGGTCTAGAGCCTCCATTTTTGCACTCAGGTCAAAGTCTCACAGCCCTCTATCATAATCCAGAGTTTCGAGAAGATTGGAGAAACTTAATTTTTCGCCCAAAAACGGAAAAAGACAAAAGGGGTAACACTGTCGTTTTTTTTTTCGGGTCAAAATTTTGAACTTTGATATCTCAGCTCTGGAAGGGTCTAGAGCCTCCATTTTTGCACTCAGGTCAAAGTCTCACAGCCCTCTATCATAATCCAGAGTTTTGAGAAGATCGGAGAAACTTAATTTTTCGCCCGAAAATGAAAAAAAAAACGAAAGGGGTAACACTGTCGTTTTTTTTTCGGGTCGAAATTTTGAATTGTGATATCTCAGCTCTGGAAGGGTCTAGAACCTCCATTTTTGCTCTCAGGTCAAAGTCTCACAGCCCTCTATCATAATCCAGAGTTTTGAGAAGATTGGGGAAACTTAATTTTTCGCCCAAAAACGGAAAAAAATGAAAGGGGTAACACTGTCGTTTTTTTTTCGGGTCGAAATTTTGAATTTTGATATCTCAGCTCTGGAAGGGTCTAGAGCCTCCATTTTTGCACTCAGGTCAAAGTCTCACAGCCCTCTATCATAATCCAGAGTTTTGAGAAGATTGGAGAAACTTAATTTTTCACCCAAAAACGGAAAAAAACGAAAGGGGTAACACTGTCGTTTTTTTTTTCGGGTCGAAATTTTGAATTGTGATATCTCAGCTCTGGAAGGGTCTAGAGCCTCCATTTTTGCTCTCAGGTCAAAGTCTCACAGCCCTCTATCATAATCCAGAGTTTTGAGAAGATCGGAGAAACTTAATTTTTCGCCCGAAAATGAAAAAAAACGAAAGGGGTAACACTGTCGTTTTTTTTTTCGGGTCGAAATTTTGAATTGTGATATCTCAGCTCTGGAAGGGTCTAGAGCCTCCATTTTTGCTCTCAGGTCAAAGTCTCACAGCCCTCTATCATAATCCAGAGTTTTGAGAAGATTGGGGAAACTTAATTTTTCACCCAAAAACGGAAAAAAACGAAAGGGGTAACACTGTCGTTTTTTTTTCGGGTCGAAATTTTGAACTTTGATATCTCAGCTCTGGAAGGGTCTAGAGCCTCCATTTTTGCACTCAGGTCAAAGTCTCACAGCCCTCTATCATAATCCAGAGTTTTGAGAAGATTGGAGAAACGTAATTTTTCGCCCGAAAATGAAAAAAAACGAAAGGGGTAACACTGTCGTTTTTTTTTCGGGTCGAAATTTTGAATTTTGATATCTCAGCTCTGGAAGGGTCTAGAGCCTCCATTTTTGCACTCAGGTCAAAGTCTCACAGCCCTCTATCATAATCCAGAGTTTTGAGAAGATTGGAGAAACGTAATTTTTCGCCCGAAAATGAAAAAAAACGAAAGGGGTAACACTGTCGTTTTTTTTTCGGGTCGAAATTTTGAACTTTGATATCTCAGCTCTGGAAGGGTCTAGAGCCTCCATTTTTGCACTCAGGTCAAAGTCTCACAGCCCTCTATCATAATCCAGAGTTTTGAGAAGATTGGAGAAACGTAATTTTTCGCCCGAAAATGAAAAAAAACGAAAGGGGTAACACTGTCGTTTTTTTTTCGGGTCGAAATTTTGAATTTTGATATCTCAGCTCTGGAAGGGTCTAGAGCCTCCATTTTTGCACTCAGGTCAAAGTCTCACGGCCCTCTATCATAATCCAGAGTTTCGAGAAGATTGGAGAAACTTAATTTTTCGCCCAAAAACGGAAAAAGACGAAAGGGGTAACACTGTCGTTTTTTTTTTCCGGTCAAAATTTTGAACTTTGATATCTCAGCTCTGGAAGGGTCTAGAGCCACCATTTTTGCACTCAGGTCAAAGTCTCACAGCCCTCTATCATAATCCAGAGTTTTGAGAAGATTGGAGAAACTTAATTTTTCGCCAAAAAACGGAAAAAGACGAAAGGGGTAACACTGTCGTTTTTTTTTCGGGTCAAAATTTTGAACTTTGATATCTCAGCTCTGGAAGGGTCTAGAGCCTCCATTTTTGCACTCAGGTCAAAGTCTCACAGCCCTCTATCATAATCCAGAGTTTCGAGAAGATTGGAGAAACTTAATTTTTCGCCCAAAAACGGAAAAAGACGAAAGGGGTAACACTGTCGTTTTTTTTTTCCGGTCAAAATTTTGAACTTTGATATCTCAGCTCTGGAAGGGTCTAGAGCCACCATTTTTGCACTCAGGTCAAAGTCTCACAGCCCTCTATCATAATCCAGAGTTTTGATAAGATTGGAGAAACTTAATTTTTCGCCCAAAAACGGAAAAAGACGAAAGGGGTAACACTGTCGTTTTTTTTTCCGGTCAAAATTTTGAACTTTGATATCTCAGCTCTGGAAGGGTCTAGAGCCACCATTTTTGCACTCAGGTCAAAGTCTCACAGCCCTCTATCATAATCCAGAGTTTCGAGAAGATTGGAGAAACTTAATTTTTTTGCCCAAAAACGGAAAAAGACGAAAGGGGTAACACTGTCGTTTTTTTTTCGGGTCAAAATTTTGAACTTTGATATCTCAGCTCTGGAAGGGTCTAGAGCCTCCATTTTTGCACTCAGGTCAAAGTCTCATGGCCCTCTATCATAATCCAGAGTTTCGAGAAGATTGGAGAAACTTAATTTTTCGCCCAAAAACGGAAAAAGACGAAAGGGGTAACACTGTCGTTTTTTTTTTCCGGTCAAAATTTTGAACTTTGATATCTCAGCTCTGGAAGGGTCTAGAGCCTCCATTTTTGCACTCAGGTCAAAGTCTCACAGCCCTCTATCATAATCCAGAGTTTCGAGAAGATTGGAGAAACCTAATTTTTCGCCCAAAAACGGAAAAAAACGAAAGGGCTAACACTGTCGTTTTTTTTTCGGGTCAAAATTTTGAATTGTGATATCTCAGCTCTGGAAGGGTCTAGAACCTCCATTTTTGCTCTCAGGTCAAAGTCTCACAGCCCTCTATCATAATCCAGAGTTTTGAGAAGATTGGGGAAACTTAATTTTTCGCCCAAAAACGGAAAAAAATGAAAGGGGTAACACTGTCGTTTTTTTTTTCGGGTCGAAATTTTGAACTTTGATATCTCAGCTCTGGAAGGGTCTAGAGCCTCCATTTTTGCACTCAGGTCAAAGTCTCACAGCCCTCTATCATAATCCAGAGTTTTGAGAAGATTGGAGAAACGTAATTTTTCGCCCGAAAATGAAAAAAAACGAAAGGGGTAACACTGTCGTTTTTTTTTCGGGTCGAAATTTTGAATTTTGATATCTCAGCTCTGGAAGGGTCTAGAGCCTCCATTTTTGCACTCAGGTCAAAGTCTCACAGCCCTCTATCATAATCCAGAGTTTTGAGAAGATTGGAGAAACGTAATTTTTCGCCCGAAAATGAAAAAAAACGAAAGGGGTAACACTGTCGTTTTTTTTTCGGGTCGAAATTTTGAACTTTGATATCTCAGCTCTGGAAGGGTCTAGAGCCTCCATTTTTGCACTCAGGTCAAAGTCTCACAGCCCTCTATCATAATCCAGAGTTTTGAGAAGATTGGAGAAACGTAATTTTTCGCCCGAAAATGAAAAAAAACGAAAGGGGTAACACTGTCGTTTTTTTTTTTCGGGTCGAAATTTTGAATTTTGATATCTCAGCTCTGGAAGGGTCTAGAGCCTCCATTTTTGCACTCAGGTCAAAGTCTCACAGCCCTCTATCATAATCCAGAGTTTCGAGAAGATTGGAGAAACTTAATTTTTCGCCCAAAAACGGAAAAAAATGAAAGGGGTAACACTGTCGTTTTTTTTTCGGGTCGAAATTTTGAACTTTGATATCTCAGCTCTGGAAGGGTCTAGAGCCTCCATTTTTGCACTCAGGTCAAAGTCTCACAGCCCTCTATCATAATCCAGAGTTTCGAGAAGATTGGAGAAACTTAATTTTTCGCCCAAAAACGGAAAAAGACGAAAGGGGTAACACTGTCGTTTTTTTTTTCCGGTCAAAATTTTGAACTTTGATATCTCAGCTCTGGAAGGGTCTAGAGCCACCATTTTTGCACTCAGGTCAAAGTCTCACAGCCCTCTATCATAATCCAGAGTTTTGAGAAGATTGGAGAAACTTAATTTTTCGCCCAAAAACGGAAAAAGACGAAAGGGGTAACACTGTCGTTTTTTTTTCGGGTCAAAATTTTGAACTTTGATATCTCAGCTCTGGAAGGGTCTAGAGCCTCCATTTTTGCACTCAGGTCAAAGTCTCACAGCCCTCTATCATAATCCAGAGTTTCGAGAAGATTGGAGAAACTTAATTTTTTTGCCCAAAAACGGAAAAAGACGAAAGGGGTAACACTGTCGTTTTTTTTTCGGGTCAAAATTTTGAACTTTGATATCTCAGCTCTGGAAGGGTCTAGAGCCTCCATTTTTGCACTCAGGTCAAAGTCTCATGGCCCTCTATCATAATCCAGAGTTTCGAGAAGATTGGAGAAACTTAATTTTTCGCCCAAAAACGGAAAAAGACGAAAGGGGTAACACTGTCGTTTTTTTTTTCCGGTCAAAATTTTGAACTTTGATATCTCAGCTCTGGAAGGGTCTAGAGCCTCCATTTTTGCACTCAGGTCAAAGTCTCACAGCCCTCTATCATAATCCAGAGTTTTGAGAAGATCGGAGAAACTTAATTTTTCGCCCGAAAATGAAAAAAAACGAAAGGGGTAACACTGTCGTTTTTTTTTCGGGTCGAAATTTTGAACTTTGATATCTCAGCTCTGGAAGGGTCTAGAGCCTCCATTTTTGCACTCAGGTCAAAGTCTCAAAGCCCTCTATCATAATCCAGAGTTTCGAGAAGATTGGAGAAACCTAATTTTTCGCCCAAAAACGGAAAAAAACGAAAGGGGTAACACTGTCGTTTTTTTTTCGGGTCAAAATTTTGAATTTTGATATCTCAGCTCTGGAAGGGTCTAGAGCCTCCATTTTTGCACTCAGGTCAAAGTCTCGTGGCCCTCTATCATAATCCAGAGTTTCGAGAAGATTGGAGAAACTTAATTTTTCGCCCAAAAACGGAAAAAAACGAAAGGGGTAACACTGTCGTTTTTTTTTCGGGTCAAAATTTTGAATTTTGATATCTCAGCTCTGGAAGGGTCTAGAGCCTCCATTTTTGCACTCAGGTCAAAGTCTCACAGCCCTTTATCATAATCCAGAGTTTTGAGAAGATTGGAGAAACTTAATTTTTCGCCCAAAAACGGAAAAAGACGAAAGGGGTAACACTGTCGTTTTTTTTTCGGGTCAAAATTTTGAACTTTGATATCTCAGCTCTGGAAGGGTCTAGAGCCTCCATTTTTGCACTCAGGTCAAAGTCTCACAGCCCTCTATCATAATCCAGAGTTTCGAGAAGATTGGAGAAACTTAATTTTTTTGCCCAAAAACGGAAAAAGACGAAAGGGGTAACACTGTCGTTTTTTTTTCGGGTCAAAATTTTGAACTTTGATATCTCAGCTCTGGAAGGGTCTAGAGCCTCCATTTTTGCACTCAGGTCAAAGTCTCATGGCCCTCTATCATAATCCAGAGTTTCGAGAAGATTGGAGAAACTTAATTTTTCGCCCAAAAACGGAAAAAAACGAAAGGGGTAACACTGTCGTTTTTTTTTCGGGTCAAAATTTTGAATTTTGATATCTCAGCTCTGGAAGGGTCTAGAGCCTCCATTTTTGCACTCAGGTCAAAGTCTCACAGCCCTCTATCATAATCCAGAGTTTCGAGAAGATTGGAGAAACCTAATTTTTCGCCCAAAAACGGAAAAAAACGAAAGGGCTAACACTGTCGTTTTTTTTTCGGGTCAAAATTTTGAATTTTGATATCTCAGCTCTGGAAGGGTCTAGAGCCTCCATTTTTGCACTCAGGTCAAAGTCTCGTGGCCCTCTATCATAATCCAGAGTTTCGAGAAGATTGGAGAAACTTAATTTTTCGCCCAAAAACGGAAAAAAACGAAAGGGGTAACACTGTCGTTTTTTTTTCGGGTCGAAATTTTGAACTTTGATATCTCAGCTCTGGAAGGGTCTAGAGCCTCCATTTTTGCACTCAGGTCAAAGTCTCACAGCCCTCTATCATAATCCAGAGTTTTGAGAAGATCGGAGACACTTAATTTTTCGCCCGAAAATGAAAAAAAACGAAAGGGGTAACACTGTCATTTTTTTTTCGGGTCGAAATTTTGAACTTTGATATCTCAGCTCTGGAAGGGTCTAGAGCCTCCATTTTTGCACTCAGGTCAAAGTCTCACAGCCCTCTATCATAATCCAGAGTTTTGAGAAGATTGGAGAAACGTAATTTTTCGCCCGAAAATGAAAAAAAACGAAAGGGGTAACACTGTCGTTTTTTTTTTTCGGGTCGAAATTTTGAATTTTGATATCTCAGCTCTGGAAGGGTCTAGAGCCTCCATTTTTGCACTCAGGTCAAAGTCTCACAGCCCTCTATCATAATCCAGAGTTTCGAGAAGATTGGAGAAACTTAATTTTTCGCCCAAAAACGGAAAAAAATGAAAGGGGTAACACTGTCGTTTTTTTTTCGGGTCGAAATTTTGAACTTTGATATCTCAGCTCTGGAAGGGTCTAGAGCCTCCATTTTTGCACTCAGGTCAAAGTCTCACAGCCCTCTATCATAATCCAGAGTTTCGAGAAGATTGGAGAAACTTAATTTTTCGCCCAAAAACGGAAAAAGACGAAAGGGGTAACACTGTCGTTTTTTTTTTCCGGTCAAAATTTTGAACTTTGATATCTCAGCTCTGGAAGGGTCTAGAGCCACCATTTTTGCACTCAGGTCAAAGTCTCACAGCCCTCTATCATAATCCAGAGTTTTGAGAAGATTGGAGAAACTTAATTTTTCGCCCAAAAACGGAAAAAGACGAAAGGGGTAACACTGTCGTTTTTTTTTCGGGTCGAAATTTTGAACTTTGATATCTCAGCTCTGGAAGGGTCTAGAGCCTCCATTTTTGCACTCAGGTCAAAGTCTCACAGCCCTCTATCATAATCCAGAGTTTTGAGAAGATCGGAGAAACTTAATTTTTCGCCCGAAAATGAAAAAAAACGAAAGGGGTAACACTGTCGTTTTTTTTTTCGGGTCGAAATTTTGAATTTTGATATCTCAGCTCTGGAAGGGTCTAGAGCCTCCATTTTTGCTCTCAGGTCAAAGTCTCACAGCCCTCTATCATAATCCAGAGTTTTGAGAAGATTGGGGAAACTTAATTTTTCGCCCAAAAACGGAAAAAAACGAAAGGGGTAACACTGTCGTTTTTTTTTCGGGTCGAAATTTTGAACTTTGATATCTCAGCTCTGGAAGGGTCTAGAGCCTCCATTTTTGCACTCAGGTCAAAGTCTCACAGCCCTCTATCATAATCCAGAGTTTTGAGAAGATTGGAGAAACGTAATTTTTCGCCCGAAAATGAAAAAAAACGAAAGGGGTAACACTGTCGTTTTTTTTTCGGGTCGAAATTTTGAATTTTGATATCTCAGCTCTGGAAGGGTCTAGAGCCTCCATTTTTGCACTCAGGTCAAAGTCTCACAGCCCTCTATCATAATCCAGAGTTTTGAGAAGATTGGAGAAACGTAATTTTTCGCCCGAAAATGAAAAAAAACGAAAGGGGTAACACTGTCGTTTTTTTTTCGGGTCGAAATTTTGAACTTTGATATCTCAGCTCTGGAAGGGTCTAGAGCCTCAATTTTTGCACTCAGGTCAAAGTCTCACAGCCCTCTATCATAATCCAGAGTTTTGAGAAGATTGGAGAAACGTAATTTTTCGCCCGAAAATGAAAAAAAACGAAAGGGGTAACACTGTCGTTTTTTTTTTTCGGGTCGAAATTTTGAATTTTGATATCTCAGCTCTGGAAGGGTCTAGAGCCTCCATTTTTGCACTCAGGTCAAAGTCTCACAGCCCTCTATCATAATCCAGAGTTTCGAGAAGATTGGAGAAACTTAATTTTTCGCCCAAAAACGGAAAAAAATGAAAGGGGTAACACTGTCGTTTTTTTTTCGGGTCGAAATTTTGAACTTTGATATCTCAGCTCTGGAAGGGTCTAGAGCCTCCATTTTTGCACTCAGGTCAAAGTCTCACAGCCCTCTATCATAATCCAGAGTTTCGAGAAGATTGGAGAAACTTAATTTTTCGCCCAAAAACGGAAAAAGACGAAAGGGGTAACACTGTCGTTTTTTTTTTCCGGTCAAAATTTTGAACTTTGATATCTCAGCTCTGGAAGGGTCTAGAGCCACCATTTTTGCACTCAGGTCAAAGTCTCACAGCCCTCTATCATAATCCAGAGTTTTGAGAAGATTGGAGAAACTTAATTTTTCGCCCAAAAACGGAAAAAGACGAAAGGGGTAACACTGTCGTTTTTTTTTCGGGTCAAAATTTTGAACTTTGATATCTCAGCTCTGGAAGGGTCTAGAGCCTCCATTTTTGCACTCAGGTCAAAGTCTCACAGCCCTCTATCATAATCCAGAGTTTCGAGAAGATTGGAGAAACTTAATTTTTTTGCCCAAAAACGGAAAAAGACGAAAGGGGTAACACTGTCGTTTTTTTTTCGGGTCAAAATTTTGAACTTTGATATCTCAGCTCTGGAAGGGTCTAGAGCCTCATTTTTTGCACGCAGGTCAAAGTCTCATGGCCCTCTATCATAATCCAGAGTTTCGAGAAGATTGGAGAAACTTAATTTTTCGCCCAAAAACGGAAAAAGACGAAAGGGGTAACACTGTCGTTTTTTTTTTCCGGTCAAAATTTTGAACTTTGATATCTCAGCTCTGGAAGGGTCTAGAGCCTCCATTTTTGCACTCAGGTCAAAGTCTCACAGCCCTCTATCATAATCCAGAGTTTTGAGAAGATCGGAGAAACTTAATTTTTCGCCCGAAAATGAAAAAAAACGAAAGGGGTAACATTGTCGTTTTTTTTTCGGGTCGAAATTTTGAACTTTGATATCTCAGCTCTGGAAGGGTCTAGAGCCTCCATTTTTGCACTCAGGTCAAAGTCTCAAAGCCCTCTATCATAATCCAGAGTTTCGAGAAGATTGGAGAAACCTAATTTTTCGCCCAAAAACGGAAAAAAACGAAAGGGGTAACACTGTCGTTTTTTTTTCGGGTCAAAATTTTGAATTTTGATATCTCAGCTCTGGAAGGGTCTAGAGCCTCCATTTTTGCACTCAGGTCAAAGTCTCACAGCCCTCTATCATAATCCAGAGTTTTGAGAAGATCGGAGAAACTTAATTTTTCGCCCGAAAATGAAAAAAAACGAAAGGGGTAACACTGTCGTTTTTTTTTCGGGTCGAAATTTTGAATTGTGATATCTCAGCTCTGGAAGGGTCTAGAACCTCCATTTTTGCTCTCAGGTCAAAGTCTCACAGCCCTCTATCATAATCCAGAGTTTTGAGAAGATTGGGGAAACTTAATTTTTCGCCCAAAAACGGAAAAAGACGAAAGGGGTAACACTGTCGTTTTTTTTTTCCGGTCAAAATTTTGAACTTTGATATCTCAGCTCTGGAAGGGTCTAGAGCCTCCATTTTTGCACTCAGGTCAAAGTCTCACAGCCCTCTATCATAATCCAGAGTTTTGAGAAGATCGGAGAAACTTAATTTTTCGCCCGAAAATGAAAAAAAACGAAAGGGGTAACACTGTCGTTTTTTTTTCGGGTCGAAATTTTGAACTTTGATATCTCAGCTCTGGAAGGGTCTAGAGCCTCCATTTTTGCACTCAGGTCAAAGTCTCAAAGCCCTCTATCATAATCCAGAGTTTCGAGAAGATTGGAGAAACCTAATTTTTCGCCCAAAAACGGAAAAAAACGAAAGGGGTAACACTGTCGTTTTTTTTTCGGGTCAAAATTTTGAATTTTGATATCTCAGCTCTGGAAGGGTCTAGAGCCTCCATTTTTGCACTCAGGTCAAAGTCTCGTGGCCCTCTATCATAATCCAGAGTTTCGAGAAGATTGGAGAAACTTAATTTTTCGCCCAAAAACGGAAAAAAACGAAAGGGGTAACACTGTCGTTTTTTTTTCGGGTCAAAATTTTGAATTTTGATATCTCAGCTCTGGAAGGGTCTAGAGCCTCCATTTTTGCACTCAGGTCAAAGTCTCACAGCCCTCTATCATAATCCAGAGTTTTGAGAAGATTGGAGAAACTTAATTTTTCGCCCGAAAATGAAAAAAAAACGAAAGGGGTAACACTGTCGTTTTTTTTTCGGGTCGAAATTTTGAATTTTGATATCTCAGCTCTGGAAGGGTCTAGAGCCTCCATTTTTGCACTCAGGTCAAAGTCTCGTGGCCCTTTATCATAATTCAGAGTTTTGAGAAGATCGGAGAAACTTAATTTTTCGCCCGAAAATGAAAAAAAAACGAAAGGGGTAACACTGTCGTTTTTTTTTCGGGTCGAAATTTTGAACTTTGATATCTCAGCTCTGGAAGGGTCTGGAGCCTCCATTTTTGCACTCCGGTCAAAGTCTCACAGCCCTCTATCATAATCCAGAGTTTTGAGAAGATTGGAGAAACTTAATTTTTCGCCCGAAAATGAAAAAAAACGAAAGGGGTAACACTGTCGTTTTTTTTTCGGGTCGAAATTTTGAACTTTGATATCTCAGCTCTGGAAGGGTCTAGAGCCTCCATTTTTGCACTCAGGTCAAAGTCTCACAGCCCTCTATCATAATCCAGAGTTTCGAGAAGATTGGAGAAACTTAATTTTTCGCCCGAAAATGAAAAAAAACGAAAGGGGTAACACTGTGGTTTTTTTTTCGGGTCAAAATTTTGAACTTTGATATCTCAGCTCTGGAAGGGTCTAGAGCCTCCATTTTTGCACTCAGGTCAAAGTCTCGCGGCCCTCTATCATAATCCAGAGTTTCGAGAAGATTGGAGAAACTTAATTTTTCGCAAAAAAACGGAAAAAAACGAAAGGGGTAACACTGTCGTTTTTTTTTCGGGTCAAAATTTTGAATTTTGATATCTCAGCTCTGGAAGGGTCTAGAGCCTCCATTTTTGCACTCAGGTCAAAGTCTCACAGCCCTCTATCATAATCCAGAGTTTTGAGAAGATTGGAGAAACTTAATTTTTCGCCCGAAAATGAAAAAAAACGAAAGGGGTAACACTGTCGTTTTTTTTTTCGGGTCGAAATTTTGAATTTTGATATCTCAGCTCTGGAAGGGTTTAGAGCCTCCATTTTTGCACTCAGGTCAAAGTCTCACAGCCCTCTATCATAATCCAGAGTTTCGAGAAGATTGGAGAAACTTAATTTTTCGCCCAAAAACGGAAAAAAACGAAAGGGGTAACACTGTCGTTTTTTTTTCGGGTCAAAATTTAGAATTTTGATATCTCAGCTCTGGAAGGGTCTAGAGCCTCCATTTTTGCACTCAGGTCAAAGTCTCGCGGCCCTCTATCATAATCCAGAGTTTCGAGAAGATTGGAGAAACTTAATTTTTCGCCCAAAAACGGAAAAAAACGAAAGGGGTAACACTGTCGTTTTTTTTTGGGTCGAAATTTTGAATTTTGATATCTCAGCTCTGGAAGGGTCTAGAGCCTCCATTTTTGCACTCAGGTCAAAGTCTCACAGCCCTCTATCATAATCCAGAGTTTTGAGAAGATCGGAGAAACTTAATTTTTCGCCCGAAAATGAAAAAAAACGAAAGGGGTAACACTGTCGTTTTTTTTTCGGGTCGAAATTTTGAACTTTGATATCTCAGCTCTGGAAGGGTCTAGAGCCTCCATTTTTGCACTCAGGTCAAAGTCTCACAGCCCTCTATCATAATCCAGAGTTTTGAGAAGATTGGAGAAACTTAATTTTTCGCCCAAAAACGGAAAAAAACGAAAGGGGTAACACTGTCGTTTTTTTTTTCGGGTCGAAATTTTGAACTTTGATATCTCAGCTCTGGAAGGGTCTAGAGCCTCCATTTTTGCTCTCAGGTCAAAGTCTCACAGCCCTCTACCATAATCCAGAGTTTTGAGAAGATTGGAGAAACTTAATTTTTCGCCCAAAAACGGAAAAAAAACGAAAGGGGTAACACTGTCGTTTTTTTTCGGGTCGAAATTTTGAACTTTGATATCTCAGCTCTGGAAGGGTCTAGAGCCTCCATTTTTGCACTCCGGTCAAAGTCTCACAGCCCTCTATCATAATCCAGAGTTTTGAGAAGATTGGACAAATTTAATTTTTCGCCCAAAAACGGAAAAAAACGAAAGGGGTAACACTGTCGTTTTTTTTTCGGGTCAAAATCTAGAATTTTGATATCTCAGCTCTGGAAGGGTCTAGAGCCTCCATTTTTGCACTCAGGTCAAAGTCTCACAGCCCTCTATCATAATCCAGAGTTTTGAGAAGATTGGAGAAACTTAATTTTTCGCCCAAAAACGGAAAAACACGAAAGGGGTAACACTGTCGTTTTTTTTTCGGGTCGAAATTTTGAACTTTGATATCTCAGCTCTGGAAGGGTCTGGAGCCTCCATTTTTGCACTCCGGTCAAAGTCTCACAGCCCTCTATCATAATCCAGAGTTTTGAGAAGATTGGAGAAACTTAATTTTTCGCCCAAAAACGGAAAAAAACGAAAGGGGTAACACTGTCGTTTTTTTTTCGGGTCGAAATTTTGAACTTTGATATCTCAGCTCTGGAAGGGTCTAGAGCATCCATTTTTGCACTCAGGTCAAAGTTTCACAGCCCTCTATCATAATCCAGAGTTTTGAGAAGATTGGAGAAACTAAATTTTTCGCCCGAAAATGAAAAAAAACGAAAGGGGTAACACTGTCGTTTTTTTTTCGGGTCGAAATTTTGAACTTTGATATCTCAGCTCTGGAAGGGTCTAGAGCCTCCATTTTTGCACTCAGGTCAAAGTCTCGCGGCCCTCTATCATAATCCAGAGTTTCGAGAAGATTGGAGAAACTTAATTTTTCGCCCAAAAACGGAAAAAAACGAAAGGGGTAACACTGTCGTTTTTTTTTCGGGTCAAAATTTTGAATTTTGATATCTCAGCTCTGGAAGGGTCTAGAGCCTCCATTTTTGCACTCAGGTCAAAGTCTCACAGCCCTCTATCATAATCCAGAGTTTTGAGAAGATTGGAGAAACTTAATTTTTCGCCCGAAAATGAAAAAAAACGAAAGGGGTAACACTGTCGTTTTTTTTTTCGGGTCGAAATTTTGAATTTTGATATCTCAGCTCTGGAAGGGTTTAGAGCCTCCATTTTTGCACTCAGGTCAAAGTCTCACAGCCCTCTATCATAATCCAGAGTTTCGAGAAGATTGGAGTAACTTAATTTTTCGCCCAAAAACGGAAAAAAACGAAAGGGGTAACACTGTCGTTTTTTTTTCGGGTCAAAATTTAGAATTTTGATATCTCAGCTCTGGAAGGGTCTAGAGCCTCCATTTTTGCACTCAGGTCAAAGTCTCGCGGCCCTCTATCATAATCCAGAGTTTCGAGAAGATTGGAGAAACTTAATTTTTCGCCCAAAAACGGAAAAAAACGAAAGGGGTAACACTGTCGTTTTTTTTTTGGGTCGAAATTTTGAATTTTGATATCTCAGCTCTGGAAGGGTCTAGAGCCTCCATTTTTGCACTCAGGTCAAAGTCTCACGGCCCTCTATCATAATCCAGAGTTTTGAGAAGATCGGAGAAACTTAATTTTTCGCCCGAAAATGAAAAAAAACGAAAGGGGTAACACTGTCGTTTTTTTTTCGGGTCGAAATTTTGAACTTTGATATCTCAGCTCTGGAAGGGTCTAGAGCCTCCATTTTTGCACTCAGGTCAAAGTCTCACAGCCCTCTATCATAATCCAGAGTTTTGAGAAGATTGGAGAAACTTAATTTTTCGCCCAAAAACGGAAAAAAACGAAAGGGGTAACACTGTCGTTTTTTTTTTCGGGTCGAAATTTTGAACTTTGATATCTCAGCTCTGGAAGGGTCTAGAGCCTCCATTTTTGCTCTCAGGTCAAAGTCTCACAGCCCTCTATCATAATCCAGAGTTTTGAGAAGATTGGAGAAACTTAATTTTTCGCCCAAAAACGGAAAAAAACGAAAGGGGTAACACTGTCGTTTTTTTTCGGGTCGAAATTTTGAACTTTGATATCTCAGCTCTGGAAGGGTCTAGAGCCTCCATTTTTGCACTCCGGTCAAAGTCTCACAGCCCTCTATCATAATCCAGAGTTTTGAGAAGATTGGAGAAACTTAATTTTTCGCCCAAAAACGGAAAAACACGAAAGGGGTAACACTGTCGTTTTTTTTTCGGGTCGAAATTTTGAACTTTGATATCTCAGCTCTGGAAGGGTCTGGAGCCTCCATTTTTGCACTCCGGTCAAAGTCTCACAGCCCTCTATCATAATCCAGAGTTTTGAGAAGATTGGAGAAACTTAATTTTTCGCCCAAAAACGGAAAAAAACGAAAGGGGTAACACTGTCGGTTTTTTTTCGGGTCGAAATTTTGAACTTTGATATCTCAGCTCTGGAAGGGTCTAGAGCCTCCATTTTTGCACTCAGGTCAAAGTTTCACAGCCCTCTATCATAATCCAGAGTTTTGAGAAGATTGGAGAAACTAAATTTTTCGCCCGAAAATGAAAAAAAACGAAAGGGGTAACACTGTCGTTTTTTTTTCGGGTCGAAATTTTGAATTTTGATATCTCAGCTCTGGAAGGGTCTAGAGCCTCCATTTTTGCACTCAGGTGAAAGTCTCACAGCCCTCTATCATAATCCAGAGTTTTGAGAAGATTGGAGAAACTTAATTTTTCGCCCGAAAATGAAAAAAAACGAAAGGGGTAACACTGTCGTTTTTTTTCGGGTCGAAATTTTGAATTTTGATATCTCAGCTCTGGAAGGGTCTAGAGCCTCCATTTTTGCACTCAGGTCAAAGTCTCACAGCCCTCTATCATAATCCAGAGTTTCGAGAAGATTGGAGAAACTTAATTTTTCGCCCAAAAACGGAAAAAGACGAAAGGGGTAACACTGTCGTTTTTTTTCGGGTCAAAATTTTGAACTTTGATATCTCAGCTCTGGAAGGGTCTAGAGCCTCCATTTTTGCACTCAGGTCAAAGTCTCACAGCCCTCTATCATAATCCAGAGTTTCGAGAAGATTGGAGAAACTTAATTTTTCGCCCAAAAACGGAAAAAAACGAAAGGGGTAACACTGTCGTTTTTTTTTCGGGTCGAAATTTTGAACTTTGATATCTCAGCTCTGGAAGGGTCTAGAGCCTCCATTTTTGCACTCAGGTCAAAGTTTCACAGCCCTCTATCATAATCCAGAGTTTTGAGAAGATTGGAGAAACTAAATTTTTCGCCCGAAAATGAAAAAAAACGAAAGGGGTAACACTGTCGTTTTTTTTTCGGGTCGAAATTTTGAATTTTGATATCTCAGCTCTGGAAGGGTCTAGAGCCTCCATTTTTGCACTCAGGTGAAAGTCTCACAGCCCTCTATCATAATCCAGAGTTTTGAGAAGATTGGAGAAACTTAATTTTTCGCCCGAAAATGAAAAAAAACGAAAGGGGTAACACTGTCGTTTTTTTTCGGGTCGAAATTTTGAATTTTGATATCTCAGCTCTGGAAGGGTCTAGAGCCTCCATTTTTGCACTCAGGTCAAAGTCTCACAGCCCTCTATCATAATCCAGAGTTTCGAGAAGATTGGAGAAACTTAATTTTTCGCCCAAAAACGGAAAAAGACGAAAGGGGTAGTAACACTGTCGTTTTTTTTCGGGTCAAAATTTTGAACTTTGATATCTCAGCTCTGGAAGGGTCTAGAGCCTCCATTTTTGCACTCAGGTCAAAGTCTCACAGCCCTCTATCATAATCCAGAGTTTCGAGAAGATTGGAGAAACTTAATTTTTCGCCCAAAAACGGAAAAAAACGAAAGGGGTAACACTGTGGTTTTTTTTTCGGGTCAAAATTTTGAACTTTGATATCTCAGCTCTGGAAGGGTCTAGAGCCTCCATTTTTGCACTTAGGTCAAAGTTTCGCGGCCCTCTATCATAATCCAGAGTTTCGAGAAGATTGGAGAAACTTAATTTTTCGCCCAAAAACGGAAAAAAACGAAAGGGGTAACACTGTCGTTTTTTTTTCGGGTCAAAATTTTGAATTTTGATATCTCAGCTCTGGAAGGGTCTAGAGCCTCCATTTTTGCACTCAGGTCAAAGTCTCACAGCCCTCTATCATAATCCAGAGTTTTGAGAAGATTGGAGAAACTTAATTTTTCGCCCGAAAATGAAAAAAAACGAAAGGGGTAACACTGTCGTTTTTTTTTTCGGGTCGAAATTTTGAATTTTGATATCTCAGCTCTGGAAGGGTTTAGAGCCTCCATTTTTGCACTCAGGTCAAAGTCTCACAGCCCTCTATCATAATCCAGAGTTTTGAGAAGATTGGACAAACTTAATTTTTCGCCCAAAAACGGAAAAAAACGAAAGGGGTAACACTGTCGTTTTTTTTTCGGGTCAAAATTTAGAATTTTGATATCTCAGCTCTGGAAGGGTCTAGAGCCTCCATTTTTGCACTCAGGTCAAAGTCTCACAGCCCTCTATCATAATCCAGAGTTTTGAGAAGATTGGAGAAACTTAATTTTTCGCCCAAAAACGGAAAAACACGAAAGGGGTAACACTGTCGTTTTTTTTTCGGGTCGAAATTTTGAACTTTGATATCTCAGCTCTGGAAGGGTCTAGAGCCTCCATTTTTGCACTCCGGTCAAAGTTTCACAGCCCTCTATCATAATCCAGAGTTTTGAGAAGATTGGACAAATTTAATTTTTCGCCCAAAAACGGAAAAAAACGAAAGGGGTAACACTGTCGTTTTTTTTTTCGGGTCAAAATTTAGAATTTTGATATCTCAGCTCTGGAAGGGTCTAGAGCCTCCATTTTTGCACTCAGGTCAAAGTTTCACAGCCCTCTATCATAATCCAGAGTTTTGAGAAGATTGGACAAATTTAATTTTTCGCCCAAAAACGGAAAAAAACGAAAGGGGTAACACTGTCGTTTTTTTTTCGGGTCAAAATTTAGAATTTTGATATCTCAGCTCTGGAAGGGTCTAGAGCCTCCATTTTTGCACTCAGGTCAAAGTCTCACAGCCCTCTATCATAATCCAGAGTTTTGAGAAGATTGGAGAAACTTAATTTTTCGCCCAAAAACGGAAAAACACGAAAGGGGTAACACTGTCGTTTTTTTTTCGGGTCGAAATTTTGAACTTTGATATCTCAGCTCTGGAAGGGTCTGGAGCCTCCATTTTTGCACTCCGGTCAAAGTCTCACAGCCCTCTATCATAATCCAGAGTTTTGAGAAGATCGGAGAAACTTAATTTTTCGCCCGAAAATGAAAAAAAACGAAAGGGGTAACACTGTCGTTTTTTTTTCGGGTCGAAATTTTGAATTGTGATATCTCAGCTCTGGAAGGGTCTAGAGCCTCCATTTTTGCACTCAGGTCAAAGTCTCACAGCCCTCTATCATAATCCAGAGTTTTGAGAAGATTGGGGAAACTTAATTTTTCGCCCAAAAACGGAAAAAAACGAAAGGGGTAACACTGTCGTTTTTTTTTCGGGTCGAAATTTTGAATTTTGATATCTCAGCTCTGGAAGGGTCTAGAGCCTCCATTTTTGCACTCAGGTCAAAGTCTCACAGCCCTCTATCATAATCCAGAGTTTTGAGAAGATCGGAGAAACTTAATTTTTCGCCCGAAAATGAAAAAAAACGAAAGGGGTAACACTGTCGTTTTTTTTTTCGGGTCGAAATTTTGAATTTTGATATCTCAGCTCTGGAAGGGTCTAGAGCCTCCATTTTTGCTCTCAGGTCAAAGTCTCACAGCCCTCTATCATAATCCAGAGTTTTGAGAAGATTGGAGAAACGTAATTTTTCGCCCGAAAATGAAAAAAAACGAAAGGGGTAACACTGTCGTTTTTTTTTCGGGTCGAAATTTTGAATTTTGATATCTCAGCTCTGGAAGGGTCTAGAGCCTCCATTTTTGCACTCAGGTCAAAGTCTCACAGCCCTCTATCATAATCCAGAGTTTTGAGAAGATTGGAGAAACGTAATTTTTCGCCCGAAAATGAAAAAAAACGAAAGGGGTAACACTGTCGTTTTTTTTTCGGGTCGAAATTTTGAATTTTGATATCTCAGCTCTGGAAGGGTCTAGAGCCTCCATTTTTGCACTCAGGTCAAAGTCTCACAGCCCTCTATCATAATCCAGAGTTTCGAGAAGATTGGAGAAACTTAATTTTTCGCCCAAAAACGTAAAAAGACAAAAGGGGTAACACTGTCGTTTTTTTTTTCGGGTCAAAATTTTGAACTTTGATATCTCAGCTCTGGAAGGGTCTAGAGCCTCCATTTTTGCACTCAGGTCAAAGTCTCACAGCCCTCTATCATAATCCAGAGTTTTGAGAAGATCGGAGAAACTTAATTTTTCGCCCGAAAATGAAAAAAAACGAAAGGGGTAACACTGTCGTTTTTTTTTCGGGTCGAAATTTTGAATTGTGATATCTCAGCTCTGGAAGGGTCTAGAACCTCCATTTTTGCTCTCAGGTCAAAGTCTCACAGCCCTCTATCATAATCCAGAGTTTTGAGAAGATTGGGGAAACTTAATTTTTCGCCCAAAAACGGAAAAAAATGAAAGGGGTAACACTGTCGTTTTTTTTTCGGGTCGAAATTTTGAACTTTGATATCTCAGCTCTGGAAGGGTCTAGAGCCTCCATTTTTGCACTCAGGTCAAAGTCTCACAGCCCTCTATCATAATCCAGAGTTTTGAGAAGATTGGAGAAACTTAATTTTTCACCCAAAAACGGAAAAAAACGAAAGGGGTAACACTGTCGTTTTTTTTTTCGGGTCGAAATTTTGAATTGTGATATCTCAGCTCTGGAAGGGTCTAGAGCCTCCATTTTTGCTCTCAGGTCAAAGTCTCACAGCCCTCTATCATAATCCAGAGTTTTGAGAAGATCGGAGAAACTTAATTTTTCGCCCGAAAATGAAAAAAAACGAAAGGGGTAACACTGTCGTTTTTTTTTTCGGGTCGAAATTTTGAATTGTGATATCTCAGCTCTGGAAGGGTCTAGAGCCTCCATTTTTGCTCTCAGGTCAAAGTCTCACAGCCCTCTATCATAATCCAGAGTTTTGAGAAGATTGGGGAAACTTAATTTTTCACCCAAAAACGGAAAAAAACGAAAGGGGTAACACTGTCGTTTTTTTTCGGGTCGAAATTTTGAACTTTGATATCTCAGCTCTGGAAGGGTCTAGAGCCTCCATTTTTGCACTCCGGTCAAAGTCTCACAGCCCTCTATCATAATCCAGAGTTTTGAGAAGATTGGAGAAACTTAATTTTTCGCCCAAAAACGGAAAAACACGAAAGGGGTAACACTGTCGTTTTTTTTTCGGGTCGAAATTTTGAACTTTGATATCTCAGCTCTGGAAGGGTCTGAAGCCTCCATTTTTGCACTCCGGTCAAAGTCTCACAGCCCTCTATCATAATCCAGAGTTTTGAGAAGATTGGAGAAACTTAATTTTTCGCCCAAAAACGGAAAAAAACGAAAGGGGTAACACTGTCGTTTTTTTTTCGGGTCGAAATTTTGAACTTTGATATCTCAGCTCTGGAAGGGTCTAGAGCCTCCATTTTTGCACTCAGGTCAAAGTTTCACAGCCCTCTATCATAATCCAGAGTTTTGAGAAGATTGGAGAAACTAAATTTTTCGCCCGAAAATGAAAAAAAACGAAAGGGGTAACACTGTCGTTTTTTTTTTCGGGTCGAAATTTTGAATTTTGATATCTCAGCTCTGGAAGGGTCTAGAGCCTCCATTTTTGCACTCAGGTGAAAGTCTCACAGCCCTCTATCATAATCCAGAGTTTTGAGAAGATTGGAGAAACTTAATTTTTCGCCCGAAAATGAAAAAAAAACGAAAGGGGTAACACTGTCGTTTTTTTTTCGGGTCGAAATTTTGAATTTTGATATCTCAGCTCTGGAAGGGTCTAGAGCCTCCATTTTTGCACTCAGGTCAAAGTCTCACAGCCCTCTATCATAATCCAGAGTTTCGAGACGATTGGAGAAACTTAATTTTTCGCCCAAAAACGGAAAAAAACGAAAGGGGTAAGTAACACTGTGGTTTTTTTTTCGGGTTAAAATTTTGAACTTTGATATCTCAGCTCTGGAAGGGTCTAGAGCCTCCATTTTTGCACTTAGGTCAAAGTTTCGCGGCCCTCTATCATAATCCAGAGTTTCGAGAAGATTGGAGAAACTTAATTTTTCGCCCAAAAACGGAAAAAAACGAAAGGGGTAACACTGTCGTTTTTTTTTCGGGTCAAAATTTTGAATTTTGATATCTCAGCTCTGGAAGGGTCTAGAGCCTCCATTTTTGCACTTAGGTCAAAGTTTCGCGGCCCTCTATCATAATCCAGAGTTTCGAGAAGATTGGAGAAACTTAATTTTTCGCCCAAAAACGGAAAAAAACGAAAGGGGTAACACTGTCGTTTTTTTTTCGGGTCAAAATTTTGAATTTTGATATCTCAGCTCTGGAAGGGTCTAGAGCCTCCATTTTTGCACTCAGGTCAAAGTCTCACAGCCCTCTATCATAATCCAGAGTTTTGAGAAGATTGGAGAAACTTAATTTTTCGCCCGAAAATGAAAAAAAACGAAAGGGGTAACACTGTCGTTTTTTTTTCGGGTCAAAATTTAGAATTTTGATATCTCAGCTCTGGAAGGGTCTAGAGCCTCCATTTTTGCACTCAGGTCAAAGTCTCACAGCCCTCTATCATAATCCAGAGTTTTGAGAAGATTGGAGAAACTTAATTTTTCGCCCAAAAACGGAAAAACACGAAAGGGGTAACACTGTCTTTTTTTTTTCGGGTCGAAATTTTGAACTTTGATATCTCAGCTCTGGAAGGGTCTGGAGCCTCCATTTTTGCACTCCGGTCAAAGTCTCACAGCCCTCTATCATAATCCAGAGTTTTGAGAAGATTGGAGAAACTTAATTTTTCGCCCAAAAACGGAAAAAGACGAAAGGGGTAACACTGTCGTTTTTTTTCGGGTCAAAATTTTGAATTTTGATATCTCAGCTCTGGAAGGGTCTAGAGCCTCCATTTTAGCACTCAGGTCAAAGTCTTACAGCCCTCTATCATAATCCAGAGTTTTGAGAAGATTGGAGAAACGTAATTTTTCGCCCGAAAATGAAAAAAAACGAAAGGGGTAACACTGTCGTTTTTTTTTTCGGGTCGAAATTTTGAATTTTGATATCTCAGCTCTGGAAGGGTTTAGAGCCTCCATTTTTGCACTCAGGTCAAAGTCTCACAGCCCTCTATCATAATCCAGAGTTTCGAGAAGATTGGACAAACTTAATTTTTCGCCCAAAAACGGAAAAAAACGAAAGGGGTAACACTGTCGTTTTTTTTTCGGGTCAAAATTTAGAATTTTGATATCTCAGCTCTGGAAGGGTCTAGAGCCTCCATTTTTGCACTCAGGTCAAAGTCTCGCGGCCCTCTATCATAATCCAGAGTTTCGAGAAGATTGGAGAAACTTAATTTTTCGCCCAAAAACGGAAAAAAACGAAAGGGGTAACACTGTCGTTTTTTTTTCGGGTCGAAATTTTGAATTTTGATATCTCAGCTCTGGAAGGGTCTAGAGCCTCCATTTTTGCACTCAGGTCAAAGTCTCACAGCCCTCTATCATAATCCAGAGTTTTGAGAAGATCGGAGAAACTTAATTTTTCGCCCGAAAATGAAAAAAAACGAAAGGGGTAACACTGTCGTTTTTTTTTCGGGTCGAAATTTTGAACTTTGATATCTCAGCTCTGGAAGGGTCTAGAGCCTCCATTTTTGCACTCAGGTCAAAGTCTCACAGCCCTCTATCATAATCCAGAGTTTTGAGAAGAATGGAGAAACTTAATTTTTCGCCCAAAAACGGAAAAAAACGAAAGGGGTAACACTGTCGTTTTTTTTTCGGGTCGAAATTTTGAACTTTGATATCTCAGCTCTGGAAGGGTCTAGAGCCTCCATTTTTGCACTCAGGTCAAAGTCTCACAGCCCTCTATCATAATCCAGAGTTTTGAGAAGATCGGAGAAACTTAATTTTTCGCCCGAAAATGAAAAAAAACGAAAGGGGTAACACTGTCGTTTTTTTTTCGGGTCGAAATTTTGAATTTTGATATCTCAGCTCTGGAAGGGTCTAGAGCCTCCATTTTTGCTCTCAGGTCAAAGTCTCACAGCCCTCTATCATAATCCAGAGTTTTGAGAAGATTGGGGAAACTTAATTTTTCGCCCAAAAACGGAAAAAAACGAAAGGGGTAACACTGTCGTTTTTTTTTCGGGTCGAAATTTTGAACTTTGATATCTCAGCTCTGGAAGGGTCTAGAGCCTCCATTTTTGCACTCAGGTCAAAGTCTCACAGCCCTCTATCATAATCCAGAGTTTTGAGAAGATTGGAGAAACGTAATTTTTCGCCCGAAAATGAAAAAAAACGAAAGGGGTAACACTGTCGTTTTTTTTTCGGGTCGAAATTTTGAATTTTGATATCTCAGCTCTGGAAGGGTCTAGAGCCTCCATTTTTGCACTCAGGTCAAAGTCTCACAGCCCTCTATCATAATCCAGAGTTTCGAGAAGATTGGAGAAACTTTATTTTTCGCCCGAAAATGAAAAAAAACGAAAGGGGTAACACTGTCGTTTTTTTTTCGGGTCGAAATTTTGAACTTTGATATCTCAGCTCTGGAAGGGTCTAGAGCCTCCATTTTTGCACTCAGGTCAAAGTCTCACAGCCCTCTATCATAATCCAGAGTTTTGAGAAGATTGGAGAAACGTAATTTTTCGCCCGAAAATGAAAAAAAACGAAAGGGGTTACACTGTCGTTTTTTTTTCGGGTCGAAATTTTGAATTTTGATATCTCAGCTCTGGAAGGGTCTAGAGCCTCCATTTTTGCACTCAGGTCAAAGTCTCACGGCCCTCTATCATAATCCAGAGTTTCGAGAAGATTGGAGAAACTTAATTTTTCGCCCAAAAACGGAAAAAGACGAAAGGGGTAACACTGTCGTTTTTTTTTTGGGTCGAAATTTTGAATTTTGATATCTCAGCTCTGGAAGGGTCTAGAGCCTCCATTTTTGCACTCAGGTCAAAGTCTCACAGCCCTCTATCATAATCCAGAGTTTTGAGAAGATCGGAGAAACTTAATTTTTCGCCCGAAAATGAAAAAAAACGAAAGGGGTAACACTGTCGTTTTTTTTTCGGGTCGAAATTTTGAACTTTGATATCTCAGCTCTGGAAGGGTCTAGAGCCTCCATTTTTGCACTCAGGTCAAAGTCTCACAGCCCTCTATCATAATCCAGAGTTTTGAGAAGATTGGAGAAACTTAATTTTTCGCCCAAAAACGGAAAAAAAACGAAAGGGGTAACACTGTCGTTTTTTTTCGGGTCGAAATTTTGAACTTTGATATCTCAGCTCTGGAAGGGTCTAGAGCCTCCATTTTTGCACTCCGGTCAAAGTCTCACAGCCCTCTATCATAATCCAGAGTTTTGAGAAGATTGGAGAAACTTAATTTTTCGCCCAAAAACGGAAAAACACGAAAGGGGTAACACTGTCGTTTTTTTTTCGGGTCGAAATTTTGAACTTTGATATCTCAGCTCTGGAAGGGTCTGGAGCCTCCATTTTTGCACTCCGGTCAAAGTCTCACAGCCCTCTATCATAATCCAGAGTTTTGAGAAGATTGGAGAAACTTAATTTTTCGCCCAAAAACGGAAAAAAACGAAAGGGGTAACACTGTCGTTTTTTTTTCGGGTCGAAATTTTGAACTTTGATATCTCAGCTCTGGAAGGGTCTAGAGCCTCCATTTTTGCACTCAGGTCAAAGTTTCACAGCCCTCTATCATAATCCAGAGTTTTGAGAAGATTGGAGAAACTAAATTTTTCGCCCGAAAATGAAAAAAAACGAAAGGGGTAACACTGTCGTTTTTTTTTCGGGTCGAAATTTTGAATTTTGATATCTCAGCTCTGGAAGGGTCTAGAGCCTCCATTTTTGCACTCAGGTGAAAGTCTCACAGCCCTCTATCATAATCCAGAGTTTTGAGAAGATTGGAGAAACTTAATTTTTCGCCCGAAAATGAAAAAAAAACGAAAGGGGTAACACTGTCGTTTTTTTTTCGGGTCGAAATTTTGAATTTTGATATCTCAGCTCTGGAAGGGTCTAGAGCCTCCATTTTTGCACTCAGGTCAAAGTCTCACAGCCCTCTATCATAATCCAGAGTTTCGAGACGATTGGAGAAACTTAATTTTTCGCCCAAAAACGGAAAAAAACGAAAGGGGTAAGTAACACTGTGGGTTTTTTTTCGGGTCAAAATTTTGAACTTTGATATCTCAGCTCTGGAAGGGTCTAGAGCCTCCATTTTTGCACTTAGGTCAAAGTTTCGCGGCCCTCTATCATAATCCAGAGTTTCGAGAAGATTGGAGAAACTTAATTTTTCGCCCAAAAACGGAAAAAAACGAAAGGGGTAACACTGTCGTTTTTTTTTCGGGTCAAAATTTTGAATTTTGATATCTCAGCTCTGGAAGGGTCTAGAGCCTCCATTTTTGCACTTAGGTCAAAGTTTCGCGGCCCTCTATCATAATCCAGAGTTTCGAGAAGATTGGAGAAACTTAATTTTTCGCCCAAAAACGGAAAAAAACGAAAGGGGTAACACTGTCGTTTTTTTTTCGGGTCAAAATTTTGAATTTTGATATCTCAGCTCTGGAAGGGTCTAGAGCCTCCATTTTTGCACTCAGGTCAAAGTCTCACAGCCCTCTATCATAATCCAGAGTTTTGAGAAGATTGGAGAAACTTAATTTTTCGCCCGAAAATGAAAAAAAACGAAAGGGGTAACACTGTCGTTTTTTTTTCGGGTCAAAATTTAGAATTTTGATATCTCAGCTCTGGAAGGGTCTAGAGCCTCCATTTTTGCACTCAGGTCAAAGTCTCACAGCCCTCTATCATAATCCAGAGTTTTGAGAAGATTGGAGAAACTTAATTTTTCGCCCAAAAACGGAAAAAGACGAAAGGGGTAACACTGTCGTTTTTTTTCGGGTCAAAATTTTGAATTTTGATATCTCAGCTCTGGAAGGGTCTAGAGCCTCCATTTTTGCACTCAGGTCAAAGTCTTACAGCCCTCTATCATAATCCAGAGTTTTGAGAAGATTGGAGAAACGTAATTTTTCGCCCGAAAATGAAAAAAAACGAAAGGGGTAACACTGTCGTTTTTTTTTTCGGGTCGAAATTTTGAATTTTGATATCTCAGCTCTGGAAGGGTTTAGAGCCTCCATTTTTGCACTCAGGTCAAAGTCTCACAGCCCTCTATCATAATCCAGAGTTTCGAGAAGATTGGACAAACTTAATTTTTCGCCCAAAAACGGAAAAAAACGAAAGGGGTAACACTGTCGTTTTTTTTTCGGGTCAAAATTTAGAATTTTGATATCTCAGCTCTGGAAGGGTCTAGAGCCTCCATTTTTGCACTCAGGTCAAAGTCTCGCGGCCCTCTATCATAATCCAGAGTTTCGAGAAGATTGGAGAAACTTAATTTTTCGCCCAAAAACGGGAAAAAACGAAAGGGGTAACACTGTCGTTTTTTTTTCGGGTCGAAATTTTGAATTTTGATATCTCAGCTCTGGAAGGGTCTAGAGCCTCCATTTTTGCACTCAGGTCAAAGTCTCACAGCCCTCTATCATAATCCAGAGTTTTGAGAAGATCGGAGAAACTTAATTTTTCGCCCGAAAATGAAAAAAAACGAAAGGGGTAACACTGTCGTTTTTTTTTCGGGTCGAAATTTTGAACTTTGATATCTCAGCTCTGGAAGGGTCTAGAGCCTCCATTTTTGCACTCAGGTCAAAGTCTCACAGCCCTCTATCATAATCCAGAGTTTTGAGAAGAATGGAGAAACTTAATTTTTCGCCCAAAAACGGAAAAAAACGAAAGGGGTAACACTGTCGTTTTTTTTTCGGGTCGAAATTTTGAACTTTGATATCTCAGCTCTGGAAGGGTCTAGAGCCTCCATTTTTGCACTCAGGTCAAAGTCTCACAGCCCTCTATCATAATCCAGAGTTTTGAGAAGATCGGAGAAACTTAATTTTTCGCCCGAAAATGAAAAAAAACGAAAGGGGTAACACTGTCGTTTTTTTTTTCGGGTCGAAATTTTGAATTTTGATATCTCAGCTCTGGAAGGGTCTAGAGCCTCCATTTTTGCTCTCAGGTCAAAGTCTCACAGCCCTCTATCATAATCCAGAGTTTTGAGAAGATTGGGGAAACTTAATTTTTCGCCCAAAAACGGAAAAAAACGAAAGGGGTAACACTGTCGTTTTTTTTTCGGGTCGAAATTTTGAACTTTGATATCTCAGCTCTGGAAGGGTCTAGAGCCTCCATTTTTGCACTCAGGTCAAAGTCTCACAGCCCTCTATCATAATCCAGAGTTTTGAGAAGATTGGAGAAACGTAATTTTTCGCCCGAAAATGAAAAAAAACGAAAGGGGTAACACTGTCGTTTTTTTTTCGGGTCGAAATTTTGAATTTTGATATCTCAGCTCTGGAAGGGTCTAGAGCCTCCATTTTTGCACTCAGGTCAAAGTCTCACAGCCCTCTATCATAATCCAGAGTTTCGAGAAGATTGGAGAAACTTTATTTTTCGCCCGAAAATGAAAAAAAACGAAAGGGGTAACACTGTCGTTTTTTTTTCGGGTCGAAATTTTGAACTTTGATATCTCAGCTCTGGAAGGGTCTAGAGCCTCCATTTTTGCACTCAGGTCAAAGTCTCACAGCCCTCTATCATAATCCAGAGTTTTGAGAAGATTGGAGAAACGTAATTTTTCGCCCGAAAATGAAAAAAAACGAAAGGGGTTACACTGTCGTTTTTTTTTCGGGTCGAAATTTTGAATTTTGATATCTCAGCTCTGGAAGGGTCTAGAGCCTCCATTTTTGCACTCAGGTCAAAGTCTCACGGCCCTCTATCATAATCCAGAGTTTCGAGAAGATTGGAGAAACTTAATTTTTCGCCCAAAAACGGAAAAAGACGAAAGGGGTAACACTGTCGTTTTTTTTTCGGGTCAAAATTTTGAACTTTGATATCTCAGCTCTGGAAGGGTCTAGAGCCACCATTTTTGCACTCAGGTCAAAGTCTCACAGCCCTCTATCATAATCCAGAGTTTTGAGAAGATTGGAGAAACTTAATTTTTCGCCCAAAAACGGAAAAAGACGAAAGGGGTAACACTGTCGTTTTTTTTCGGGTCAAAATTTTGAACTTTGATATCTCAGCTCTGGAAGGGTCTAGAGCCTCCATTTTTGCACTCAGGTCAAAGTCTCACAGCCCTCTATCATAATCCAGAGTTTCGAGAAGATTGGAGAAACTTAATTTTTTGCCCAAAAACGGAAAAAGACGAAAGGGGTAACACTGTCGTTTTTTTTTTCCGGTCAAAATTTTGAACTTTGATATCTCAGCTCTGGAAGGGTCTAGAGCCACCATTTTTGCACTCAGGTCAAAGTCTCACAGCCCTCTATCATAATCCAGAGTTTTGAGAAGATTGGAGAAACTTAATTTTTCGCCCAAAAACGGAAAAAGACGAAAGGGGTAACACTGTCGTTTTTTTTTCGGGTCAAAATTTTGAACTTTGATATCTCAGCTCTGGAAGGGTCTAGAGCCTCCATTTTTGCACTCAAGTCAAAGTCTCACAGCCCTCTATCATAATCCAGAGTTTCGAGAAGATTGGAGAAACTTAATTTTTTTGCCCAAAAACGGAAAAAGACGAAAGGGGTAACACTGTCGTTTTTTTTTCGGGTCAAAATTTTGAACTTTGATATCTCAGCTCTGGAAGGGTCTAGAGCCTCCATTTTTGCACTCAGGTCAAAGTCTCATGGCCCTCTATCATAATCCAGAGTTTCGAGAAGATTGGAGAAACTTAATTTTTCGCCCAAAAACGGAAAAAGACGAAAGGGGTAACACTGTCGTTTTTTTTTTCCGGTCAAAATTTTGAACTTTGATATCTCAGCTCTGGAAGGGTCTAGAGCCTCCATTTTTGCACTCAGGTCAAAGTCTCACAGCCCTCTATCATAATCCAGAGTTTTGAGAAGATTGGAGAAACTTAATTTTTCGCCCGAAAATGAAAAAAAAACGAAAGGGGTAACACTGTCGTTTTTTTTTCGGGTCGAAATTTTGAATTTTGATATCTCAGCTCTGGAAGGGTCTAGAGCCTCCATTTTTGCACTCAGGTCAAAGTCTCGTGGCCCTCTATCATAATTCAGAGTTTTGAGAAGATCAGAGAAACTTAATTTTTCGCCCGAAAATGAAAAAAAAACGAAAGGGGTAACACTGTCGTTTTTTTTTTCGGGTCGAAATTTTGAACTTTGATATCTCAGCTCTGGAAGGGTCTGGAGCCTCCATTTTTGCACTCCGGTCAAAGTCTCACAGCCCTCTATCATAATCCAGAGTTTTGAGAAGATTGGAGAAACGTAATTTTTCGCCCGAAAATGAAAAAAAACGAAAGGGGTAACACTGTCGTTTTTTTTTCGGGTCGAAATTTTGAACTTTGATATCTCAGCTCTGGAAGGGTCTAGAGCCTCCATTTTTGCACTCAGGTCAAAGTCTCACAGCCCTCTATCATAATCCAGAGTTTCGAGAAGATTGGAGAAACTTAATTTTTCGCCCAAAAACGGAAAAAGACGAAAGGGGTAACACTGTCGTTTTTTTCGGGTCAAAATTTTGAACTTTGATATCTCAGCTCTGGAAGGGTCTAGAGCCTCCATTTTTGCACTCAGGTCAAAGTCTCACAGCCCTCTATCATAATCCAGAGTTTCGAGAAGATTGGAGAAACTTAATTTTTCGCCCGAAAATGAAAAAAAACGAAAGGGGTAACACTGTGGTTTTTTTTTCGGGTCAAAATTTTGAACTTTGATATCTCAGCTCTGGAAGGGTCTAGAGCCTCCATTTTTGCACTCAGGTCAAAGTCTCACAGCCCTCTATCATAATCCAGAGTTTCGAGAAGATTGGAGAAACTTAATTTTTTGCCCAAAAACGGAAAAAGACGAAAGGGGTAACACTGTCGTTTTTTTTTTTCCGGTCAAAATTTTGAACTTTGATATCTCAGCTCTGGAAGGGTCTAGAGCCACCATTTTTGCACTCAGGTCAAAGTCTCACAGCCCTCTATCATAATCCAGAGTTTTGAGAAGATTGGAGAAACTTAATTTTTCGCCCAAAAACGGAAAAAGACGAAAGGGGTAACACTGTCGTTTTTTTTTCGGGTCAAAATTTTGAACTTTGATATCTCAGCTCTGGAAGGGTCTAGAGCCTCCATTTTTGCACTCAGGTCAAAGTCTCACAGCCCTCTATCATAATCCAGAGTTTCGAGAAGATTGGAGAAACTTAATTTTTTTGCCCAAAAACGGAAAAAGACGAAAGGGGTAACACTGTCGTTTTTTTTTCGGGTCAAAATTTTGAACTTTGATATCTCAGCTCTGGAAGGGTCTAGAGCCTCCATTTTTGCACTCAGGTCAAAGTCTCATGGCCCTCTATCATAATCCAGAGTTTCGAGAAGATTGGAGAAACTTAATTTTTCGCCCAAAAACGGAAAAAGACGAAAGGGGTAACACTGTCGTTTTTTTTTTCCGGTCAAAATTTTGAACTTTGATATCTCAGCTCTGGAAGGGTCTAGAGCCTCCATTTTTGCACTCAGGTCAAAGTCTCACAGCCCTCTATCATAATCCAGAGTTTCGAGAAGATTGGAGAAACCTAATTTTTCGCCCAAAAACGGAAAAAAACGAAAGGGGTAACACTGTCGTTTTTTTTTCGGGTCAAAATTTTGAATTTTGATATCTCAGCTCTGGAAGGGTCTAGAGCCTCCATTTTTGCACTCAGGTCAAAGTCTCGTGGCCCTCTATCATAATCCAGAGTTTCGAGAAGATTGGAGAAACTTAATTTTTCGCCCAAAAACGGAAAAAAACGAAAGGGGTAACACTGTCGTTTTTTTTTCGGGTCAAAATTTTGAATTTTGATATCTCAGCTCTGGAAGGGTCTAGAGCCTCCATTTTTGCACTCAGGTCAAAGTCTCACAGCCCTCTATCATAATCCAGAGTTTTGAGAAGATTGGAGAAACTTAATTTTTCGCCCGAAAATGAAAAAAAAACGAAAGGGGTAACACTGTCGTTTTTTTTTTCGGGTCGAAATTTTGAATTTTGATATCTCAGCTCTGGAAGGGTCTAGAGCCTCCATTTTTGCACTCAGGTCAAAGTCTCGTGGCCCTCTATCATAATTCAGAGTTTTGAGAAGATTGGAGAAACTTAATTTTTCGCCCGAAAATGAAAAAAAAACGAAAGGGGTAACACTGTCGTTTTTTTTTTCGGGTCGAAATTTTGAATTTTGATATCTCAGCTCTGGAAGGGTCTAGAGCCTCCATTTTTGCACTCAGGTCAAAGTCTCACAGCCCTCTATCATAATCCAGAGTTTCGAGAAGATTGGAGAAACTTAATTTTTCGCCCAAAAACGGAAAAAAACGAAAGGGTTAACACTGTCGTTTTTTTTTCGGGTCAAAATTTTGAATTTTGATATCTCAGCTCTGGAAGGGTCTAGAGCCTCCATTTTTGCACTTAGGTCAAAGTTTCGCGGCCCTCTATCATAATCCAGAGTTTCGAGAAGATTGGAGAAACTTAATTTTTCGCCCAAAAACGGAAAAAAACGAAAGGGGTAACACTGTCGTTTTTTTTTCGGGTCAAAATTTTGAATTTTGATATCTCAGCTCTGGACGGGTCTAGAGCCTCCATTTTTGCACTCAGGTCAAAGTCTCACAGCCCTCTATCATAATCCAGAGTTTTGAGAAGATTGGAGAAACTTAATTTTTCGCCCGAAAATGAAAAAAAACGAAAGGGGTAACACTGTCGTTTTTTTTTTCGGGTCGAAATTTTTAATTTTGATATCTCAGCTCTGGAAGGGTTTAGAGCCTCCATTTTTGCACTCAGGTCAAAGTCTCACAGCCCTCTATCATAATCCAGAGTTTTGAGAAGATTGGAGAAACGTAATTTTTCGCCCGAAAATGAAAAAAAACGAAAGGGGTAACACTGTCGTTTTTTTTTCGGGTCGAAATTTTGAATTTTGATATCTCAGCTCTGGAAGGGTCTAGAGCCTCCATTTTTGCACTCAGGTCAAAGTCTCACAGCCCTCTATCATAATCCAGAGTTTCGAGAAGATTGGAGAAACTTTATTTTTCGCCCGAAAATGAAAAAAAACGAAAGGGGTAACACTGTCGTTTTTTTTTCGGGTCGAAATTTTGAACTTTGATATCTCAGCTCTGGAAGGGTCTAGAGCCTCCATTTTTGCACTCAGGTCAAAGTCTCACAGCCCTCTATCATAATCCAGAGTTTTGAGAAGATTGGAGAAACGTAATTTTTCGCCCGAAAATGAAAAAAAACGAAAGGGGTTACACTGTCGTTTTTTTTTCGGGTCGAAATTTTGAATTTTGATATCTCAGCTCTGGAAGGGTCTAGAGCCTCCATTTTTGCACTCAGGTCAAAGTCTCACGGCCCTCTATCATAATCCAGAGTTTCGAGAAGATTGGAGAAACTTAATTTTTCGCCCAAAAACGGAAAAAGACGAAAGGGGTAACACTGTCGTTTTTTTTTCGGGTCAAAATTTTGAACTTTGATATCTCAGCTCTGGAAGGGTCTAGAGCCACCATTTTTGCACTCAGGTCAAAGTCTCACAGCCCTCTATCATAATCCAGAGTTTTGAGAAGATTGGAGAAACTTAATTTTTCGCCCAAAAACGGAAAAAGACGAAAGGGGTAACACTGTCGTTTTTTTTCGGGTCAAAATTTTGAACTTTGATATCTCAGCTCTGGAAGGGTCTAGAGCCTCCATTTTTGCACTCAGGTCAAAGTCTCACAGCCCTCTATCATAATCCAGAGTTTCGAGAAGATTGGAGAAACTTAATTTTTTGCCCAAAAACGGAAAAAGACGAAAGGGGTAACACTGTCGTTTTTTTTTTCCGGTCAAAATTTTGAACTTTGATATCTCAGCTCTGGAAGGGTCTAGAGCCACCATTTTTGCACTCAGGTCAAAGTCTCACAGCCCTCTATCATAATCCAGAGTTTTGAGAAGATTGGAGAAACTTAATTTTTCGCCCAAAAACGGAAAAAGACGAAAGGGGTAACACTGTCGTTTTTTTTTCGGGTCAAAATTTTGAACTTTGATATCTCAGCTCTGGAAGGGTCTAGAGCCTCCATTTTTGCACTCAAGTCAAAGTCTCACAGCCCTCTATCATAATCCAGAGTTTCGAGAAGATTGGAGAAACTTAATTTTTTTGCCCAAAAACGGAAAAAGACGAAAGGGGTAACACTGTCGTTTTTTTTTCGGGTCAAAATTTTGAACTTTGATATCTCAGCTCTGGAAGGGTCTAGAGCCTCCATTTTTGCACTCAGGTCAAAGTCTCATGGCCCTCTATCATAATCCAGAGTTTCGAGAAGATTGGAGAAACTTAATTTTTCGCCCAAAAACGGAAAAAGACGAAAGGGGTAACACTGTCGTTTTTTTTTTCCGGTCAAAATTTTGAACTTTGATATCTCAGCTCTGGAAGGGTCTAGAGCCTCCATTTTTGCACTCAGGTCAAAGTCTCACAGCCCTCTATCATAATCCAGAGTTTTGAGAAGATTGGAGAAACTTAATTTTTCGCCCGAAAATGAAAAAAAAACGAAAGGGGTAACACTGTCGTTTTTTTTTTCGGGTCGAAATTTTGAACTTTGATATCTCAGCTCTGGAAGGGTCTGGAGCCTCCATTTTTGCACTCCGGTCAAAGTCTCACAGCCCTCTATCATAATCCAGAGTTTTGAGAAGATTGGAGAAACGTAATTTTTCGCCCGAAAATGAAAAAAAACGAAAGGGGTAACACTGTCGTTTTTTTTTCGGGTCGAAATTTTGAACTTTGATATCTCAGCTCTGGAAGGGTCTAGAGCCTCCATTTTTGCACTCAGGTCAAAGTCTCACAGCCCTCTATCATAATCCAGAGTTTCGAGAAGATTGGAGAAACTTAATTTTTCGCCCAAAAACGGAAAAAGACGAAAGGGGTAACACTGTCGTTTTTTTCGGGTCAAAATTTTGAACTTTGATATCTCAGCTCTGGAAGGGTCTAGAGCCTCCATTTTTGCACTCAGGTCAAAGTCTCACAGCCCTCTATCATAATCCAGAGTTTCGAGAAGATTGGAGAAACTTAATTTTTCGCCCGAAAATGAAAAAAAACGAAAGGGGTAACACTGTGGTTTTTTTTTCGGGTCAAAATTTTGAACTTTGATATCTCAGCTCTGGAAGGGTCTAGAGCCTCCATTTTTGCACTCAGGTCAAAGTCTCACAGCCCTCTATCATAATCCAGAGTTTCGAGAAGATTGGAGAAACTTAATTTTTTGCCCAAAAACGGAAAAAGACGAAAGGGGTAACACTGTCGTTTTTTTTTTCCGGTCAAAATTTTGAACTTTGATATCTCAGCTCTGGAAGGGTCTAGAGCCACCATTTTTGCACTCAGGTCAAAGTCTCACAGCCCTCTATCATAATCCAGAGTTTTGAGAAGATTGGAGAAACTTAATTTTTCGCCCAAAAACGGAAAAAGACGAAAGGGGTAACACTGTCGTTTTTTTTTCGGGTCAAAATTTTGAACTTTGATATCTCAGCTCTGGAAGGGTCTAGAGCCTCCATTTTTGCACTCAGGTCAAAGTCTCACAGCCCTCTATCATAATCCAGAGTTTCGAGAAGATTGGAGAAACTTAATTTTTTTGCCCAAAAACGGAAAAAGACGAAAGGGGTAACACTGTCGTTTTTTTTTCGGGTCAAAATTTTGAACTTTGATATCTCAGCTCTGGAAGGGTCTAGAGCCTCCATTTTTGCACTCAGGTCAAAGTCTCATGGCCCTCTATCATAATCCAGAGTTTCGAGAAGATTGGAGAAACTTAATTTTTCGCCCAAAAACGGAAAAAGACGAAAGGGGTAACACTGTCGTTTTTTTTTTCCGGTCAAAATTTTGAACTTTGATATCTCAGCTCTGGAAGGGTCTAGAGCCTCCATTTTTGCACTCAGGTCAAAGTCTCACAGCCCTCTATCATAATCCAGAGTTTCGAGAAGATTGGAGAAACCTAATTTTTCGCCCAAAAACGGAAAAAAACGAAAGGGGTAACACTGTCGTTTTTTTTTCGGGTCAAAATTTTGAATTTTGATATCTCAGCTCTGGAAGGGTCTAGAGCCTCCATTTTTGCACTCAGGTCAAAGTCTCGTGGCCCTCTATCATAATCCAGAGTTTCGAGAAGATTGGAGAAACTTAATTTTTCGCCCAAAAACGGAAAAAAACGAAAGGGGTAACACTGTCGTTTTTTTTTCGGGTCAAAATTTTGAATTTTGATATCTCAGCTCT